>NW_028274812.1:95391957-95692057 GCF_037043125.1 Eumetopias jubatus
GTCTAAAAGAGGCCTTCCCTCCCCCCACATTCAGTTTGTAACTTGTGAGACACTTTCAGTCTGAAGATTCAGATCTTTATTTAGCTCTGAATGCTTTTCTTCCATTATTTCTTCATGTCTTAATTTTTTTCCTTCTGAAACTCTTTTTTAATATTTTGTAAAATTGTTATCCTTTAGCATTGTAATCTGATAGAATTCTTCAACTTGATTTTCCATCTCAGTACTTCCCTCTTCAATTATTCTCATATGTCTCTCGCTATGTTAATATACATATTCAGATATTCTCACATGTATCTCTGAATATATTAAGTACATTTAATTCAGTTATTTCTTACTGTATTAGCTCTGTTTCTATGGATGTTAGTTACTATATTTGCTATTTTTATGTCTTCCTCCATGATGATAGTTTTCATTGAATATTTATTCACATCTTTGTGTTTGCAATTTCATATTTACTGCCAAATGTATTTTTTTTCCTGTTTCCCCTAGCTTGCCCCTAATGATTGTGGAGTTGGGCAGTACACTAATGTCTTCTGGACATGGTTATTTCCTGTTTCTCTTGAGTTTTGCTGGTGGCAGACCTACCTGAAACCTGCTTTGCTAAACCAATCTAAGAGACTCTCATACTCGTGGCTTCCTGCAGATACAAATGGAAAAGAGTTGCATAATGTCCAAGAGACCATTTGTTCTTCATCATTCATGCAAACCACTTCCTACTCTACATCCATCTGGGAACTTTTCCTACTCCTGCTCTGAGAATACTTTTTCCTTTTAGCTCTGAGTAATATGGTTCCTCTGACCTTCCCAGAAATAGAGGGCATGGAGTTGTGAAGGCATCGTGTTCAGTGTTAATCTGACAGTATTCTAAAATACCTGTAATTGTTGAAAGGAGCAGAAGTCATTTTGGTGTCTGCTTTATTACTTCTGCTGTGAAATGAACTTTTTGGACCAAGCAATATGTGGACAGGCATATTGTTCCTTTGGGCCACTGGGTAATATGACTTTAGGGATCTTGTTTGCAATTTCTTCTGAGCGGCATTTGGATGTTGTAGGAAAATAAGAACATCTCCTTTTGGATAAAATCTGACATATTGTAATTCTGAGACTACATTTGGCCCTTGCTAGAGAAATGTCAGTTTTCCAGCATGAACCAAGTCCAGTGCAGCTGTTTCTGCTTTAGACCATTGAATTTGAAAATCTCTATAAGAGAATGTAACCAACTTTGGAGTGAGCAATGTTATGAGAGTTTCCCACCTCATGAATTTCTTGCATTGTAGATGGCAAATTTGGTAATAATAATACAATCTTGAGTTTGTGTATTGTGATCCCTTTTAGGGCTCCTTTCTGCAAGAATTTTTATAAATATTTAATGACATTGTCACCTCCTTCACACTAATCTTGTATAACAGGAATTTAAAATACTGTTTTAAACAAAGCATACTGTTCTCATTTGCCAAGGTATGAACCAAAGTATTTACAAACTAAAATGTTTTCTAGTTCTCTTGAGTTGATTTTTTTCCTAAGAAAGTTTCATTGTTTACTCAGTTTGAAGTACATTATTGCCAATTTCCAGAATGCCAGGCATTATTTTATTCAAGTAGAAGAATAAAACACATTCCAATGCCCAACTGTATATTTCCCCCAACTCTCCACCACTTAAGAATATCTGTACTAGTTGTTTCTGGCCATCCAGTTGGCAGATAATCCAAATTTGACTGGTAATTTATTTGCTGACGTGTGTGTGTGTGTATTGGGGAGAACAATGTTAAATAGTTTAAGAAATTCCACATTTTAGGATTCAAAACCATACTATCAGCATTTAGTTGGATTATATAGTGGTTTTCATTTGTTTAAAAGAAGGAGGATTTTCAAGGAATTGTTTTTGTCTGGAAAGCAATAAAAAGAGAAACTCCCATGAAAAGAGAATGACCAGAATGATACTGTGCATATCTCTGGAGCTCTTTGGATGTAATAGAAATGTTATAGGTGTGATAATTTTGTTTATAAGAAGTTAATTGATAGGAAATTCATAATAGTAGATCCAGTTTGGAATAATGAAATGAAATGACCTGTTTTTGGTTTGTTTAAAGAAGCCAATTATTAACATTGTATTTAGTGGAATAAATAGGTAAATTATTTAAGAGTATGGAACTGTAGCAAATTTGAAATGGAAGTGATCCTCCAACTCCTCATCTCCTCACCCCTTGGTTTTTTTAGAGGAGATAGTGAAATCCTGTCAGACTTGTTTTCTTGCCCAGATTCTTGCAGTCTTTTAGACGCTTTGTTGGGATACAGATGGTCCAGCTGCCAGTACAATCCTCTTTTCCCCACACCTAGCTGAATAGGGCCAGGAAGGAACAGAATATTGTGACTTATCACTTTTAAACTAGTTCCTGTTCTGAACTGAATATAACGCTTCCTTAATTAACCAATGCAGGATGTTCATCATTTTTCCATACCAGAGCTTCCTTTTATATGCTAAAAAATTGCATACTAGTTTATTTTTGGGGATGGTCTTTTCATTTTCCGTTCTTTTAAATGCACTTAGTCATGTTTTATTTGGTGCTTTTGAATGTCAGGATGGTAGATCGTATTAGTTCACATTGACTCCTCTTTTCCTCAGGAAACCTCCTGGCATACCTAGTAAGTGGCAGTAGAACCATCTGGGAGGTAAAAGAAGATCATACCACATGAGGCATTGTGTTATTCTTGGCGGTTTAACCAGTATTTTCCTTGTAGAAACAAAGGCTGGCTTTTGAACTGGCAGTGCTATGGAGGGTAGATAGGAACAAATATGGGAGGGTATTTGGGGGAAGGGTTGAAAATACTGAAATTGGTTGAAACTCTTGCATTTAAGTAAGCACTTAAAAACATTTCACATGGATGACAGAAAATAAGAGTAAGAAGAATTCATTTTGGAAATGAGAAATTTGAAATTAAATTGATAGACCTTGTACTTTCCCCATAAACATATAGAGATAGTGTGCATATTTCGAATTTGTATTTTCTTAGTTGAAGTTAAAAAGTGGGATATCGCAAATTGGGAATATTAAGTCTGTGACAAGAGTTAGATACAATAGGTATTTTGGAGTTTTGAACTGTGCATTCTTAAACATCAAAACATAAGTAAGCCTAATAAAATCATGACAATGTTTTATAAGTTAATAGCAATACAAAGTAAAAAATTTTTGATTATCATTCATCTTGGTCAAGGATGCCATTTAAATTAATATAAGAATTGTGTGTATTCCTAACCAATAAAGTGAGGATCTGTATAGTTAAGGGAAATGTTTTGAAGCTTGAAATTTGTTACTTTAGGAGAAATAAAAAATAATGAAACTAATACTCGGAAGGTGCTAAAAATACATTACTTCATGATATTTCTTAATTGATTTATTACTGAGAGAGCATTATACTGAAGAGTAAAAATTGGATGTGGTTCTTTGAGATCCATACCATGGAGGAATACCAGGTTTTCCCAATCTTTCACGGTAGTCTGGGAACATAGGATTCGAAGAGCCCAGTATGGAAATTGTTATGTTTCTATCTATCTCACCGAGTTAGGGGCACCCACAGAATGATGGTTTTCAATTTTTTTTCAAGGACCACAGAAGATATTTCACACTGTGACACAACTGTATTTAATTTGATAAATGTGTACCAAATATTGTTTCATGATAAATATCTGCCCTTTCTACATGTGTTGTGTTCTGACATTTCCCCCTTAAATTCCATTATATTAAAAAATACTGCTCATGACCACTAAATTGATTTCACAATCTACTCATGGGGGTCATGGTTTGCAGTTTTGAACAACACTACTCTAAAAATCACTCCATAATTCTTTTGGGTGGGAGAGGGCTGCTGAATTTGTAGTTATATGTGATCATTATTATCTCTGTTGGCCACATGCATTTCAGCTACATGGTAGGTTTACATTTCCTGGCCCCACGTTCATTCTCGCCAGTGAGTTCAGTGGAAATTGACATGTGTTTCTGGACTAGAGCATATAATTGCCAGTCTGAGACATTCTAGGGGTCTTTACCTCTGCCATGGCAAGTGACTATGCTCCTCAGAATGGATCATGATGAGGAATGTGGAGCAGAGCCCCTAGCCAGCCCATAGTGGACATATAGTGTGAGCAAAAAATAAACCTTTGTTGTTACAAGGCATTACAGTTTTTGGAAATATTTGCTATTTAGCATAGCCTAATGTCTCCTGTTTGGTAGAGGATAATTATGTGTCTGCTGGTGGTGGGAGAGAGCCTTTTTTAAAAAAAATTAGCTTTGCCTAAAAACATATGCAAGATTAAAAAGTTTATTATTTCTGATTTTAAAACATGTTCTTTATAGAAAAATTTGGAAAACATGGGAAAACAATGAAAAAATTACATATTTGTAATGCTACTATCAAGAGGGATCAATTTTTGACATTTCTATGTAAAAAATAGTTTTACATAATTAGCTTACTGTATATAGTTTCATATTTTGCTTTTTCTTTTACTCTTTTTTTATGTCATTCTTGGAACAAATGAATTTCATGCCTCTATAATGCTTCATCATACAGATGAACCAGTGTTTTTAAAATTAGTCTTGTACTGTTACATGTTTAAGTTTTGTTCAATATAAAGAATTTTAGAGGACCAAAAATCTCAGCCCTTTGCACTCATAAGCAAATAGTAAGCCAAAGTGGGTCCATATCCATTCACTCTGTTTAGAATCAGTTGTATCTCCTATTACTACACTCCTGGGACAGGGTGAGTTAGTGTACTCAGCTGCCAAGTAAACAATTCCATATGTACATGCTGTGTATGAAGCTTATACTTAATTTTTTTAAAAAAACTAATAAGCTTTTAATTTTCTCTCCTATATCTCCCAGCAAACAAATTTGGTTTTCCTTTTGAGTTTTTTCTTTCAGGAAAGAACATAGCAATCTACTAGATGCATAAGCCAGAGGCTAGGGTCATTCTCACATTTCTCCTCTCCATATTGATATGATCAATCAAACTTGGCCTGTTTTTACTCCTGAATAGCTCTCACCCCTCTTCTCACTCCCTCTGTCATGCATCAGGTCCTCACTGCCTCTCTCTGTCCCTTCTGATTTCCCTTTTGCTGCCATAGTGAGCTTTCTAAAATGTGAACCAGAATATGTCACTGCCTGCTTAAAATCCCTTTGGAATCCTGGAATGAGCTTTACAGACAAAATCAATCCTTCTTTACTTGATTTAAAAGACTCTTCATGATTTGTTTCCTGAGTACCCTCCCCATCATTGTGATTCCTTTCCCTCACCTCCTGCTATGGACTGAATTGTGTCTTAAGGGTGGGACGCCGATATGATAGGAGTAGTGTTCTTATAAGAAGAGACACCAGAGAACTCACCCTCTTTCCCCCCTTCCCCCACAAAGAAGACGCCTGGTGAAGACATGGCAAGATGGCACCCACCTATAGCAAGGACTTACCAGAGTCCGACCATGCTGGCATCCTGATCTCAGACATCCAGTCTCCAGAACTCTGAGAAAATAAATGGCTGTTGTTTAAGCCACCTAGACCATATGGTATTTTGTTATGGCAGCCTGAGCTAACTAAGACACACTGCCTCCCACCACCCACAGGTACTTCACTCCAAACACTTTTATTTCAGGAATGCTGTTTCACTGAGCACATCTTGCTCCTTACTGTTTCTGGGCATAATCAGGTACTATCCCTGGTTCTCCTTCGGGTCACAGGGCAAACTCTACCTCTTCTTGGAAAACTTTCCCATCTCCTCTCTGCCAGGCAGATTTAGGTATTTGTTTCTCTGAGCTCCCCTTGCATCTTGCCCGCACCTTCATTAACCTCTTTGCTCTTCTATGGTAACTGCATATTTGATGTCTTGCCACCAAACCCTATCTTTTTTGAGGCCCTTAACTATGTTTTTCATCTTTGTATCCTCAATGCTTAGCACAATGCCTGAAAAGTAGTAGGTGCTCATAAATACTGCTGAATGAATAGACAAATAATAGTGGCTATTCATTTAACTTTTATCTCTTGAAGATTTTTTCCTCTCACAATCTAAACAACCAAGCTTCATGTGTTCTTTTTATCAAAACCAACTGTCAAGGCAGGATTTGAAATTCATTTACACTGAAGTATAAATAATTGATAACAGTTTATGTCTCCCAAGAGAATTTCCATTGTAACAGGGATGGGATTCTTAATCTAAAGAAATAAATCTTGGTGGGATTTCGGGTTTAACAAGCATATAGGATTGGTTTTAATTGGGGGGGAGTAGGTATGGGGCTTAAGTTTTCTCTGCTCAAATTCAAACTCCATAGACTCTGCTTAAACATGAGATGGCATACTACCTGCTGGTTCACAGAATGAATTGGCATGTCAGATTACACAGGAAATTCATTTTTGTTTCTGTTGCACGTATGAACTTCACATCTGGTAAGCCTTTGCACATAAAATGTGCATCTGCCAAGAATTGTGGTTTCCTAGTGCATCCCAGTGACTCTGAGTCAAGGTCACAAACCAGCATTGCAGTTTTGGTGGTCTGGAACTGCATTCTGCTTTTAGTTATTGAGAGAATTACTCTCTCAGTTTCTTTGAAGATCCTCCATGTCACTATTATAAACTTGGAAAAGCACTTGGGTGATTCCAAATCCATTCAACTGTTGGTGGGCTCCCCTACAGAAGCCATCCCACAGGGATGAGAGTCTTACATACTTAAAAAAATCTCCACAGAAAGTATTCCCCAATGTTTCTCAGTGACCAATTTTCATGTCTGATAAGTCTCATCAAAAGTTTCATTCTCAAACTAAAATTTTGCCTAGTTTAGTTGTGTCACCTTCTTTGTGGAGGTGAGGAGCATCTGATTTTCATATAAACTGCAATACCGGAGTTACTAAGCAGTACATTGTCCCATAAAAGCAACGCAAACCAAAGAACATCATCACAAAAACAATTCAAGTTAAATTAAGTTCGGAAAATGGGGTTTCCTGAATACAATGTGACTCAAACCAGACCAGCTAGTTAGCAAGTTTGCTAGTTAGACTGCAAGTCTGACATTTTGGTGTGTTTATATGGTCAGCCATCCCCAATGAATTCTGTCCTGAAAAGCCAGGTAACATTAATATAACTGGAAAACTATATAACAGGGCATTTGGTAAAAAGTTACCTTTCTCTAGTTCCTAGAAAGAAATAATATTAAATTCCTGTTATTTTAGATGAGGAAATCAAAGTGACTTATCTTGGTTCATTCTTGACTGTAAAAGATAGCAGGTTAGGGTATCCTCTCTGCCTGATAGCTGCATGAATGAATTAACCATTGGTAACATTTCTTTTTTTTTTTAAGATTTTATTTATTTATTCATGAGAGAGAGAGAGAGAGAGAGGCAGAGGGAGAAGCAGGCTCCCAAGGAGCAGGGAGCCCGTTTCAGGACTCGATCCCAGGACCCTGGGATCATGACCCGAGCTGAAGGCAGACGCTTAACCATATGAGCCACCCAGGCGCCCCATTGGTAACATTTCTGATGTAGGGTTTAAAAAGTAAAATTCAAGACCTATGGATTCTTTAAACAATTCCATATAGTATTTGTATTCTATAACAGTTCTGTTTAGTATTTGTACTTTGTTGATTCTTGGGAAGTCTATTTGAAATAAGCTGAAAAAAGATCACAAAATAGCAGGCATAATACTTATTACTTCTAGAAATATGTTTTAGAGATTTAAAAATTTTTTTTTAAATAATTTATTTATTTGACAGAGACAGCGAGAGCAGGAACACAAGCCGGGGGAGTGGGAGAGGGAGAAGCAGACTTCTGGCCGAGCAGGGAGCCCAATGTGGGATTTGATCCCAGGACCCCGAGATCATGACCTGAGCCACCCAGGCGCCCCTAGAGATTTAAAATTAAAAAAAAGAGGGGCGCCTGGGTGGCTCAGTTGGTTAAGCGACTGCCTTCGGCTCAGGTCATGATCCTGGAGTCCCAGGATCGAGCCCCACATCGGGCTCCCTGCTCACCAGGGAGTCTGCTTCTCCCTCTGACCCTCCCCCTTCTCATGTTCTCTCTCTCATTCTCTCTCTCTCTCTCTCTCAAATAAATAAATAAAATCTTTAAAAAAAAAGATAAGATGGTCTATTAGTGATTAATATATTGAAAAACTAAAGGCCATAATATATTTAGAAATTTCAAAATTTTGCCTGTGATTCATATCAGTGACATATTCTTGCCATTAGAGGTCCTTTTCTTTAAAATGATCTTTTTGTGTAAAGGTCCTGACCAGATTCTTTTATGATGTAGGTTCTTTTCATTGAGTATCTAAAAACAACAACACCTTTGGCCAGGAACAAGCTGAAAATTCACTCAAGTGGCAACCTTTAGGCAGCGAAATGCCACATCCCTGCTGTCAGAGTAGGTTTTGCTTGCTGTCATTCTACCAATTATTGTAGGTTCCCTCTGTACTTGAGCAGAGAACCTAGCTACTTAACATTTTCAAGTTTCTTTACTATGAACCAGTGGCAACCACAATAAGTGAAGCTCTGTAAAGTGTTTTAGACATGTTCAATCATTGCCTCACTCAGCAGCAGGTGTTCTGAACCAATGAGGATTGGTTGGTCTAGTGCTTAGTTTCTTGGGAGCTCAGGGTCTCAAAATGATTCAAAGAAATGGCCATTTCATATAGGAGAAGTTGTTTGCTTTAATGGAAGCCTTATTGTAACTTGCATAATGTTAAAGGAAAACGGAATATTTTAAGAGTTTTGTGGGGGGAAAATTTAAATTGTGGCTTTGAAGGAGTCAGTGGTGTTTAGACTAATTTAGTGGTTAGAGTGATTTTATTTTTAGAATTAGACAAAAGGGAAATCTCTTCCTGATTTATTTTTTTCCTGAAGGGTTGGGATTTTCTTTCCCTGTATATTGTCTTAAGTGTTTTTTTTTTTTTAAGTTGAAATTTACACTGCATGGTATCTTACTCAAGGGCCTTACTGTTCTTCATCATCATCAGTTTTGAGAAAGTTAGGAAAAGTGGTTGGTATGATTTGGTTCACTGGTTGTGATAGTTAAAGCAGTACTTTTTTGTTAAATATGTTTATATAATAGAGTAACATTAAAAGGGATACTGTCCAACCATAATATTTCAGCCTGGCTGTCCAAATGAAATCTGTCATTATTTTCATCAAATGGCTCATATTGATGTGTTTTTTCCAGTAAGGGTAAAATAGAGCAATGTTAGGAAAACAACAGCCTCATAGTGTCACTGTTTTTATGTTTTGATTTGGTCAAATCTGTTGATTCTTGGAAACAATCCTATTTTTGGATATATAAATAATGATTTTGTTTATGTCCACCATGTTCCAAAGAGATTGGGACCTGTTAAGCAGCAGTCACCAATTGAAATGAGGTATAGCTATCAGAATGGAAAATATTAAAATAATCAGTATTTTTTTGTGTTAATTGTGTCTAACACAAAATATAGACTGTAATATACACTTTTGCTAAAGAAAATTATAAATCTACATAAGCATGGAGTTCAGTTATACGTAGTGATTTGTGCTCTTCATTTAACATTTATAATTATTGTGCATCTATTATGTTTGTGTCAAGAACTGTGAAGGTTTTACCCTAATTGCAAGTTAGTCTGCTACAGTTTTAGGTTGGCAGAGAGGAGACTCTTGGGTCAGAGATAAAGCACTTTATTACCCACAACACAGCAGACAGCATAAGCTTCATATCTGCATTGGTTCTTCTTGTCCCTCAAGTCCCACGAGAGCAGTGTGGAGGGACCCAGCTGCCTACTAGCATACACGGAGGTTAATGTCACAGCTGAGGAATTCTGAGCTTAAGAAACCACTGTTATAAAAAGGGTGCTAACAGACTTGTCCAACATTTGTACTGGAAGGAAAATCATCCTTATTATACTAAGGGCACAAATTCTGGCCTCATCCCAGGAGGGAGACACTGTCTATCACCCAAGGCAGTTGGGGATCTCTCCCACCATCCTTGGAAATATTTCAGAACAAAAGATGGTTCAAGAGGTGCAGAAATACCATGCAGAATTGTCTGCCAACACTTTACAATGGAAAAATCGATTAAAATCTAAGCTTTTAATATTTTTTCACATATCAGTTAATTTAGTTCTTATCGGGTAGACAAGTTTTTGGTGATTGTCAAGAGGAGCCATGATGCATTTTGTTACTCTGGAAATAGCTAATGATATCACATTCCTGAGCATCTTTGATTTAAGGGTAGTTTACCATGAATGCATTGTGCAAATATAGTTTTATACTGATTAAAATTTTTATATAGTTTTTTAACTTAGAATTATTTCTTCAGTGGTGAAAGACCAGTGTAATAACTTTACTTATCAGAAACAATTTACTAGTGGCCTCCAGGAAATTTTAATGTACTTTGTTTGCCACCATATATAGAAAATGACATAAACCTAGTACCTAAATTTTTAGAAGAATTTCATATAATTTTTATTTTTAAAATTTAATGATTTACTTATCTGGAAAAGCAAAAAAAATGGTGTTTGTGCAAGACATGTTACAGAATGAAGAATATTGCTTAGGCATCCAAATAAAGCATGAATAGAAATGTGAGATAAGAGAGTACAGACCTTTTCCTTCATATTGCCTTCATGGAGGACACTTTTCAGTGGAAAGGAAAAGATAAAATCTAGACAATAATTAAAGAAGCAAAGACTATAGGAAAATAACATGTTCCTAGGAGTACTCCATTCTACTGATATTACTGTCAGTCACTGTCAGCCTTTCCTCAAATGAACACAGCTAATACATGGACTGATAATCATGGAAAGCAATATTGGTAGGACTGCCGTTTATCTCAGAAGTGAGTGGCCCAGCTGTAGTTTAGCCAGGGATTGCAAAAGCTTTTCATTCTGAATAGACCAAGGATATCTCTTCCCTCTTCCCAATATGTACCTTCTCAGCATTTAATAAAGAGTAAATATATGAACCACTCACATGAGATCTCTTTGGTGTGAGCAAAAATGTAAAGGATGGGGAAAATAAAGGACATAGAATTTAGGCCACTTACCTACCTTTGCCAAAGTTGTCAGGGAGGTTTAGTTTTTTGGAATCTGGGAGTTCTGTGTAATCCACTTTGAAATTCTCTTAACACTTCCTGGTGAGTCTCTGTTTTTGAAGAATATGAGCTTAAACTGAATGAAAATGTATCCGATTGACAATAACACAAAAATCCTCTAGGCTGAAAGCCAAAGAATCTTTTTTGTACATGATTTTTTTTGAGCCTTAAATGTAACCAGATGAATTTTCTTTTTGTACTATCCTACTCAAC
Organism: Eumetopias jubatus; assembly: GCF_037043125.1. Taxonomy (NCBI): domain Eukaryota; kingdom Metazoa; phylum Chordata; class Mammalia; order Carnivora; family Otariidae; genus Eumetopias; species Eumetopias jubatus. Next base: position 95,403,258 of record NW_028274812.1, read on the forward strand.
TGATTTAAATGAATGATTTGTCTTCTAGTAGGAAATCTTCATTTCATCACAGAGATGGATTACATGCCTTAAACTCTTTATTCCCTAGAGAAACGGTATATCTTTTATATTATATCATTTGAATGCACTAAAGACTCAGATTATATAACAATTTCAAAGGTATGAGATTTTGGGCTTTGTAGTTGTATGGATTAAAAAACATGAAAAATATAACTGCCATTATCATGTGAGTGAGTGGAGTTTAATAAAAATCCTCATAGGCAACATTATTATAGTGTTTTACAATTAGTTGTCTGTGAACCCAGAATAAAATAGAAGAAAAACACTTCCAATTTTAGAAGGATTCTGTTCATGGCCAAAGTGAAAAGCAGGGGCACTTGGCTGGCTGAGTTGGTAGAGCACGTGACTATCTCGGGGTCATGTTTGCTCTCCACGATGGGGGTAAATACTACTTAAAAGTAAAAAGCAAATACAAGCCATGAGTTGTGTGTGGTTTCTTTATTTGCCTGATTTTTCTTTTTGGAGGAAATATCTGATCTTCTGTTATAAGAACATTTGATTCTGAAATAGAAGGAAAATCCCAAAAACACTGATAGTAAGAGAGTAGAGCTTATGTCAAGTCAGAAACTGAAAGGCTAACCAGCAAATTCAAGTCTCTTTATTTTTTATTTTTTTATTTTATTTTTTTTAAAGATTTTATTTAACAAAGAGGGAGACACAGTGAGGGGGGAACACAAGCAAGGGGAGTGGGAGAGAGAGAAGCAGGCTTCCTGCTGAGCAGAGAGCCCGATGTGGGACTCGATCCCAGGACCTCGGGATCATGACCTGAGCCGAAGGCAGATGCTTAACGACTGAGCCACCCAGGCACCCAAGTTCAAGTCTTTTTAATATTTTAAACAAAACTGATGCTTTTTAACCAAAATGCCTTATTCTTTGGGTGAAGGACTATAAACATGGTGGTTGATTTCTACTATGAAATCTAAGACCTAACAAAGTTCAAATACAGTTTTATTAAGTCTTCTAATTGCTAATCCTTGAGGCAAGCCTCTGTTGACTAAATTGGTAATTTTCAATGGGCTTGATTTTGTTCCCTAGTCATATCTGGGAACATTTTTGATTGTTACAACTGGAAGGGGGCACTAAGGACATCTAATAGGGTAGAGGTCGGGGATGCTGCAAACATCTTAAAATGCACAGGATAGACCCCCCAAGATAAAGACTTATCTGGTCCCAAATGTTAACCTAAGTTGAGAAACTCTGGACTAAATACACAGTAGTGCATCTAATATAAAAAGAATAACTAGAACTATAGAATATCAGTTAATAAGAGACATTGTTGCTTCAAGACTAGCACTGGATTGTAGTAGAAAGCAGAGGTCATATGGCCTCAGAGGGACTTTGTGAAGACTTCTGGCTCTTTCTTTGTGTGACTACCTTCCTTCAAATCTCTCTGAACCTCACCATGCTGTTGTAAAGTAGAATTAATAGTAGAGTTGCTACTTAAAGAGCTCATAGGATTGAATTAAATAATGTATGTAATTGTTTAATCCATTGCCAGGTTCATATAGGATCTCAATAAAAATTAGATGTTCAGAGTACGATCATGAAGAACCTTGTAGCATTTAGGAAGTAGCAAATTTCCTTTTCTTTGATAAGTTCAAGCAGAGTGTGGATAACTTCATGGTTTTCTTCTGACTCTTTAAGTGTTTAAATGGTGTTCTGTCTTCCTTAGTTATAAGAAACCATTCCTAAATAAAACATGAAATGACTGATGGTTTTCCTTGAGTCTTTAGTAAGTAAGAAATTTTAGGTAAGGTTGACATCAGGTAAGCATAGGTAGTGTTGGTATCATTCAGTGATATTAAACTTGCTTTCTATTTTGATAGTGAGATATTGATTCTACTTTTTTTTTTTTTTTTGCATAGTGTTCCCTTAGTTCTCTCTGCTAACCAGCATTAGCTAATTGCTTGGATTCCCCTAGGCTATTTTCTGTGTTTCTGTAGCGTCAAAACTCTTTGTATATCTATTGTGTGCCCATTACCTGCTATAAGTCATGACTGGCTAGCTATTTATCTCTCCATCTAACATACATTTATTAAGCACCTCCTATATGCCGGGTGCCATGCAATGTGCTGTGTGTGTATTATATTATTTGACAAGTACGTAATAAATATTCATTGAATGAATAAATGAACAAATATATTAACCATAAAAGCAATATTAATTGAGCTTCTACTATGTATTATGTAGTAATACAGTTATTATTAAAAATAAAAAAATTACCTACCCTGTTAAAGCTCTTAGTTTTGTGGAAGAAACAAGATGTGTTTATAATAAACTACACAGTTAAGTGCTTTGATCACTACATCTTCATGATACTTCAGTGCTTATCAGGCATTCAATAAATATCAGGCATGCAATAAATCAGGTACTTAATACATGTTTGCTTAAAAAAGTTACTGTTTTAGTGGATCACATTCAGTGTGTAGAGCAGCAAAAAATATTCATCTCAGCAGAAGTCAGCTGTTTGACAAAATACTATCTTAACTGTGTAACTAAATAGAATTTATCTTGATGATATCACAAAAGATAGGTATGTTTCACTAAAGCAATAGTTGTAATAGATGTAATTTTTGCTAATTACATTTCTGTAAGCCAAATCAGGTTTCTTTATTTTAAATAATTTGAATTTGTAAAAGGTTTCACCACTTCGGTTTTGCATTATTCATCTCATGTAAATTGGCTTTTCAATGCAAAATTGTATTGAGACAACCTTCCTTCCTCTAGAACAATTTTTCTCTGCAAGTAAAGTGTCAGTTTTATGATCCTGGCACTAAGTCACTCAGAGTAGTTAAAATACGTACTAACCAGTTTAACTTTTTTCTTCCTGCTTTCTGTGGGCAGGTAGAAGTACTAAAATTACATCTGAGACAAAGATAGCACCCTTTAATTTTACTTCTGAATATAAAATGATTCTAAGATTAAAAAAATATGGAATAGTAAATACTAGCTCAAAAAACTCAATGTGTTCAGTATTTTGTACCATATTCAACATAAAGAGAGGAGAGATAAAACTTCAAGAATTAAAAGGCATTTCAAGAAGTTATGCAATAGCCCTAATTTCACACAAGGAAAACAGATATTATTTTAAAGTGGGGTTCATGTGATGGGAGCTACACAGTACTGGTTATCAGGTGTTTTCTCCGTTATTGAAATGAATGAGGGGTGTGTTTTATTTCCATCTAAGAGGGAGCTGTTGTCTGTAGATCTACTGTAGTGACAACCCATGTGGTGATTTTATTACACAATTAAGGAAAAGCCTTTGGTTTTAAGAAGTGTTGGGACGTCCAAAAACTAATGATGTAATATATGGTGATTAACATAACAATAAAAAAATAAAAAAAAAAGAAATTAAAAAAAAAAAAGAAGTGTTGGGACGTGTACTAAGAACAAAATAATGATGTGATTAACAACTTTCATGAAGTTACTCATTCTGTGTTTCTTTCGGTTTCTTTTTTACAAAGTGAACTCCTTCTATGCCTAAGAGTAATGTTAGGGGACAGTTAGGAGTATAAGACAACTGAATATTCATATTTGTCAAGTATGTTTTCTCTACTTTGAAAGCAAGGTACTTTAGAAAAGTTTGAGGACTTTCCTAATATTTTGTATCAAGCTAGTGTTGTATAAATGTTTTTAATGTATTCTGCTTTAAAGAAAGAAGTAGTAAATTATATTCAGATAGTTTTATAGTAAAGGTCAAGGAATGAGTTAGCTTCTCATTTGGAGACAGAATTTTATTTTATTTTTTTAAAGATTTTATTTATTTGAGAGAGAGAGAATGAGAGAGAGCACATGAGAGGGGGGAGGGTCAGAGGGCGAAGCAGACTCCCTGCCGAGCAGGGAGCCCAATGCGGGACTCGATCCAGGGACTCCAGGATCATGACCTGAGCCAAAGGCAGTCGCCTAACCAACTGAGCCACCCAGGTGCCCGGAGACAGAATTTTTAATACCTTGTATCCCATGTCACAGTCTGTGAAATTCTTGAGCTTTTATTATCACATTTAGCGCTCCTGACAGTGAGATGGAGTAGAATTGGCTTCCCTTTCCTGTACACATACTGCAGCTTCCAGCTCTCAGAGGAGCCCAGTGACCAGGGGAATCATGCATCTGCTGCTTTGCAGCGCCTGGACTGGGGTGGGATTGTTTTGCTGTGTTGAAGAGCGGGTGGAGTTATTTTGAGGTTCCTGGGATACTGCCTGAGGATAGAAGCCTTCTTTGTGTTTAAGCCATGGGCTGACACCTGCAGGTTACTTCTAGAGCAGTAACATTAAACCTTTACCCATGTAAGGGAGGCAGTATGGTATATTGGGGAGAACACTGTTTTGGGAACCAGTGGACCTTGGTTCTGATATTGGCTGTGTAATTGCATTTGATGTTGGTTAGAATATTTAATCTCACTGAACTCCAGCTTATCTGTTAATGAAACGGGGTTGGAAGGACTTCCTGGTAACTTTCAGTCATTTGGTTCATTAATCTTAAGGGCCATTCCCTTTATTTTTCTCTTAATAGGGAGTTTCTTGTTACTTCAATGTATTTAATGCATGCTATTCTGAGTCTCAGAGAAAATCAATCCTTAGTTGTCACTGCTGTGGAGTCCACAGTTGGGCTGGATTTCTGGATTTTTGAATCCGGTGGTTGAGTTAACTGAGATAAAGCCTTGACTTAATTGGTAGTTTAGCTTCAGATGACCCAGCAGTGGGACTCTACCAAATGAAATCCTTTCCATATACTGGCTCAATTATTCAGACAGGGGACACCCTTCAGTGAAACTCATAAATTGTCCTTTCATAGAAATCTTATTTTAATTAAAAATTTAACATCCTACTTCCATGACATTTGAGAGTATTACTCTCAAACACTATTTCTTATTTTGAAACTTAATATATTTTAGAATTAGCACTAAACTCTACACCTTAAAAAGTTTCTGAAAAATAAGTACTGGCCACATATTTTGTAAGAACTCACACATTTGAAGAATATGTATACCACTGAATTTGATATGTTTGCTTAATACAGGAAATACTTGTAAGTTGTTTTGGAAAATGTAATTAGGACTCACCTTCTAAGTGTACAAATTTATTATCTTACATACTTAATTTTCAGAAAGAAATAGCTAATTTGTTACTGTAAAATATGAAAGATGTTGAGGTAGAGGACCTCAAATTTTTTCATTGTTTGTTTAAAAAATGTAAATGTGTAGAAAAATGTAGCTTAGCCTTCATGTGTCAAGTTTTAGCCTGGGTAAAAAGACACATATTAAGAAAATACAGCCCTAAGACTCTACAGGTGGTTAGGAACAGGAATTCAAATGGCCATATATAACTGTGGAGCCTCTCACATCTGTGTGAGGTTGACTGGAATCAAGAGGTCAGTTGATGATTCCAGTGGGTATTATTTGGATAACAGAATACAGTAGAAGGAGAGAGGGATGGGATTTGCAGTGCATCTTTGAGTCATCCTAGGATTGGGCTTTAAAAGACATCCTTGGCCGAAAAGAAATTTATGTGCGTGTGAATAGGGGATGGATATCTTTTTGTTGTTTTTATCTTTGGTTATATCATCTTTTGGCTCTACTTGGTTCACAATTTCAAAGCTAAAGTATGAATTTTCTAAAATAAACTCTTCCCCAAAACTAATAATGTTGGTCTTCTGTGTGGGGTTGGATGGTGTCTGGACTGGTTTGCTTGGTTGGTTGGTTGGAACATGGCCAGTAGTGTAGCAGTAGGTCGTGTGTGCCAGTTGAGGGTTTGACAGTGACATTCTGTACACTTTGTCCTAGCTGCTATTTGACGTGTGACCCCAAAAGAAGTCATCTCAGAAAATGCAGATGAATTAGCATAAATCTATCACCATCGTGAAAAAAACCCCCAAATATCTTGCCAGTGGTGGGTGAGCTATCAAAATAGCTGATTGCTTATAACTTGTAAAACATAGGGAATTAGTGGTTTTAAACTATGCCTTCTGGGAACATACTGGTCAGACAACTAGGAGATACACAGATGCACATGAATATGTATTACCTTACAGGAAGGTGATGGATGCCTGCTTAAAATTTACATATAGTACACTATAGTATTCAGGAAAGAAGGGAGAATTTTTTTTTTCTTTAAATTTTTTTATTGTTATGTTAATTACCATACATTACATCATTAGTTTTTGATGTAGTGTTCCATGATTCATTGTTTGTGCATAACACCCAGTGCTCCACGCAGAACGTGCCCTTCTTAATACCCATCACCAGGCTAACCCATCCCCCCACACCCCTCACCTCTAGACCCTCAGTTTGTTTTTCAGAGTCCATCATCTCTCATGGTTCGTCTCCCCCTCCGGTTTACTCCCCTTCATTCTTCTCCTCCTGCTATCTTCTTTTTTTTTTTTCTTAACATATATTGCATTATTTGTTTCAGAGGTACAGATCTGTGATTCAACAGTCTTACACAATTCACAGTGCTCACCATAGCACATACCCTCCCCAATGAGAGAGAGAGAAAGCAAGTGGAGGGGGCAGGCAGAGGGAGAAGGAGAGAGAAACTCAAGCAGACTCGTCGCTGAGTGCAGAAGCTGATGCAAGGCTCCATCTCATGACCCTGAGATCATGACCTGAGCTGAAATCAAGTTTTGATGCCTAATTGACTGAACGGCCAGGTACCCCTATAGTTACTGTAGTTTAAAAAAGAGATTTGATATCTGGTAATATAAATCTATTCCTCCTTATTTTTCTTTCTCAAAATTGGCTAATTTTGGCCTGTTTTTGTTTCATTTGAGTTTTTTTAAATTAGGTTGTCAAATTCTACACCCACACTCAAACACAAAGCACCTGGGTTTGGATGAGAATTGCATTAATGTACAGATTAATTTGAGGGAAAATATATTACCTTTATGATATTAAGTCTTATCATATGAATACATTTATTTTCCTTATATTTAGAAATTTTTGTCCTTCAATTATAATTTTGTTCTAGTCACCCTAGACATGCCATTATTTTTACTGCCATTGTGAATGATATTGTCAGAAGCTCATTTTTTTAAAGGATTTTATTTATTTGATAGCATGCACATGCATAGAGGAACAGAGGGAGAGGGACAAGCAGACTCTGAGCTGAGCTTGGAGCCAAAGCAGGGCTGGATCTGACAACCCTGAGATCATGACCTGAGCTCAGATCAAGAGTCAGAGGATTAACTGACTGAGCCACCCTGGAGCCCCCAGAAACTGATTTTTTAAATTTCTTGTTGCTTGAGTAAGGGAATGGTATTTGATTTTTAAAAGTATAGTTTTATATGTAACAACTTTGCTGAAATCTGTTATTGTTAATTATTTTTTATGTGGATTTTTGAATTTAGATATTTTCCCTAAGAATATTGATAATTTTATTCCTTTCTCAATCTTATACCTATTTTTGTTGTCTTCTTAGATAATGTCTCTTACAGTGCTAAATAGAAGTGATTGCACAGGCATTCTTGTATTATTTCTGGCTTTATTCAAAGAGAATTCTTCTAACATTTCACCATTAATTTTTATGTTTCCTAAAGATTTTTGGTTTTATCATATAAAAAACTTGTCTTTTTACTTTAAAGTAGTAAATGGATGTTATATATTTCAAGATAACGAACAGTGTTGAAATTATCAAATGTTTCTTCTGCATCTATCTCAGTAGTATGGATGGATATGAAATTATAAAGCCCCAGCCTCTGACTATGGTAGTGGATGTAGAGCAAATAGAATCTTGAGGGTTTTGTTATTAGTTGTGAGAGAGGATGGACAGAAAATAGCTTTTGAAAGACACTCATGATGCTGTTTTAGGATAGCTGGGTAAATGGTTGGGTCATTACTTGAAGGAATAGAAAGAGAATAGCAGTTTTTTTAGGAGTAGGCTTTGAGCTCACTTCAAGATTTGTTGAAACAGAGATGTATTTTGATTGTTTAAAAGTTTATGTTCAGACTTTTGAATATAATTATTTAAAAAATGGACTCTTGAATGGACTCTTATTTAAAAATAAGTATGCCCTGGAGATAAAAATTTGTGATTTGGTGATATCAAAGTGATAGTTTAATCTGTAGGGGAGGATGAAGTGAGAGCTTGAAGAATTGGAACAGTAGAGGCTCTGTTTAAACCCCAGGAGCCTAAACACATAAAGGACAGTATAGGAGGGACTCTCAGAGAAGTCTTAAAATAAGTCACTCCTAGAGAGTGTGATGTCAAGGAAGACTTAGGGAAAGGTTTCAATGAAAAAAAAAATAGCCATGTATATGAGCCAAATGCAGGGGAGTGATGAAAGATGGTTAGAAAGAGTTGACTTAATTTGGCAATTAGGAAATCACTGGTGCCTTTAACAGGAGTGTGGGAGTCAGACACTGGATTGCAGTGGGATGAAGCTTTAGCAGGAAGTGAGGGATTGTAGGGGAAAAATGAAGACTTGTCTCTCAGGAATCTTGGCAGTGAAGGGAAGGAGAGAGAGGAACATGCAAGTAAAAGAATGAAGAAAAGAATGATCCATTAAGAAGTAGTTGTAAGTTTCCCAGTGTTGGAATTGTCATATGGATGAAGCATTGGAGGTTAAATTTTACTTAAATGTGGTTGCTTTACTGGATGTGGGGAAGAGCTGATCAAGGTTGTATGATTGGTCAGTTTTAATGCAGAGTTGATCAGGTCTCTGTTTGCCTGCCTTTTGGCTCTTGTTTGTTTTGTCCAAAGGCTCAGGATCATGCAAAAGAAACTCATATAAAACAAATTCAAGGGGGGCACCTGGGTAGCTCAGATGGTTAAGTGTCTGCCTTTGGCTCAGGTCATGATCCCAGGGTCTTGGGATCGAGTTCTGCATTGGGCTCCCTGCTAGGCGGGGAGCCTGCTTCTCCCTCTGCCTCTCTCTCTCTCTCTCTCTCTCTCTCTCTCATGAATAAATAAATAAAACATTTAAAAAAATTAAAACAAATTCAAGGGCTGGAGCCAATTCCTGTAAGCAATGAGGTCCTTAAATAAGGGTAAAACTTTTAGTAAATGTAAAACATAGGACAAAAATATTTTAAAGATTATGATAAAACAAACACTTTGATGTCTTATTTGGCCTAACATGTGCCAGTGATCAGTTGGATCTCTAATTTGGAAAAAAAAATAAATGCAATAAAAAAAGTAGCTTTGCCTGTTTGGGATCGGATGTTTGGTCTACTTTGGTTATCATGATTGAGTAAAAGCTATTAAACCCACAGACTCTGCTAGTCTGTAATAGAGGAAGTTCTTGTCCCTGTTCTTGCTCCAACATTAGAATCAAAAGACAACCATATTCTAGATTCTGTTTATTCTGGCACAACTTAGTTCATTGGATTTGTTTCCAATTTAAATGGTATCTTTGCCAGGTGAAGTTGGTAATGATTAAACAAATTAAAAAATATGTCTTTAATCCAGTGAGATGCTTTCTATGTATTTAGCTATCATTTGAAAATTACTTTTTGATAGTATGGGTAAATTTTTTAAGTTGCTAAATTTAATTTTTATAGTTGAAATTAGCCAAAATTGCCAACTTAAGTTGGGCTGCAACAAACCAGTTCAGGGTTTCCATGGAAACATGATTTCATCCCATCTATGAAAACCCATTTTGTTTTTTCTTCTTTATCATGGAACTTGAATCTCTGCAATGTTTTTCCTGTGATTCCTGCTCCAAGAAAAAGAAAACAGGTTTCCAATTAGACAAATATTCATATTTGCCCATTAAAGTTTAACCCCATGGGACATTTTCATTTAGGGAGATAAACAATGGCCGTAGCCTCAAATCTTTCCTGTTTAGTTATGACAATGACTATGCATTTTTGTTATTTGTGTTTTGTATTTTTAAATACTTTGGTCAACCTCCAGTTACAATTATTCCAAGTTATGTTAAAATTACTTCCTACTTCTAATATCCTTATTAGTGTCGAGCTGATTCAGAAATCTTCAGTGAAAGAGCTGTGACATTCTTCTTCATTTTTATTTTCTCCCCATGCCTACCTCAAAGTCTGATACAAACAGGTTCTCAATAAATGTTTATTGAGTCAGTTGATGGTACAGATATTGCATTGCCTTCTGTGGACTTAGCATCATTAAGGAGTCTGTGGAATACAGAAGACATATATAAGATACTTTCCTGTTTGTGATTAAGGATTTAGTGAGGGTAAAGATTGAAATGTAAGTGCTTACTGCTATTTAACCTCACAAAAGCCAGACCTTTGCTATCTTATTTAATCTTTCTAATAGTCCTAGAAGGGCTGTGGTACTATACTAATTTTTCACATTAAAAAACTATGGCTTAGTTTGAGAACTTGCCCAGGCTAGTGATTGGTGACCAAGGTTTGAAAACCAGTCCTGCACGGACAAGTGTACTTAGGAGTGGGAGAGGTGATTCTTCTGCACATAAATCAGTAGTGAAGTAGTAGATCTTATTGGATGTGAGGAGTTCAGACAAGGAAAGGTTATGTGGATGAGAGTGATAATGTAAATGAAAGCACTATGCATTCCATATAAGCACCATGCATTTTTATTTTCTGTGATAGTTCTCCTTGAAAGAGAAAAATTACGAGTTTGGAAAGATGATTATCATTATTCCACTTAAATGTTAAGTCTTTATCAATGTGTCATTAGTCTCATAAATCTGTAGTTTTTCCTATAAACCTAGAATGTCTTCGAGTAGGAACAGTTACTGTATTGTAGCAAAACTATGCTATAAAATCTCATTAAGTTGTTAATATTAACTAAAGTAATAATATTTGGGGAGGGGCTATGTTCCTGACTCGCAGTTAACATTAGATAATATATCAGTGGTTATCTCTGAACAGCAATCACAGATAACTATCACACTGATACCTCAAAATAAGAAAATAATGATCCAGACCTTTAAAAATGAACCTAAGTATACAGTACATAACAATTATATAAGGCTCCAAGGTACCATAAAGCTTTTCTAAGAAACCCTCTGGTATATCATAGCTATAGTTTGAATGTAAGAAATGTTAATGAAATGCTTAGTGCTAATTTTATTTGCTCTCTTAAGATTAATACTGATTTAGGAGTAAATTATTCAGGTTAGATCAAGTCTCTTAAATTCTCCAGGAAATTTGTATTGGTGCCATCTTTTTTTTTTTTTTTTTTTTTTTTACAGTTCCCACTTGACAATTTCACAGTCTTCAAAACACTTCAAACTTGGTTAGAAAAATTAGAAAACTACTCATATAACATCATATTTAGAATTGCTGATGTAGGCATAAACATTCATTGGGTTTTGATAAAAGTGGCATAGATTGAGGTATTTGATTAACTAGGCAGCTTTAAATTAGTTTAATGTACATTCTGGATACAAATTCTTTGTTGATTATGTGTTACAAATATGTTGTCCAACAGCATGGCTTGTGCTTTTATTATTTTTATATATATTTTTTCTTTGAATATTTAAGAAGGTAAAGCAAACATAACCACCATGCTGTTATCACACCAATGTATTTTTTAAAATGGTGAATATCATCTAATATTCAGTCCATCTTCAATTTTCTGATTGTCTCAAAAATATGTACACTTTGTTGTTTGTATCAGGATTCCAACAAAGTCCGCAACTGCATTTAATTGATGTATCTCTTAAGTCCTCATACCTTTTTTTCATACCATTTATTTATTGATTGTACTTTTTACTTTCTAGATTTTGCTGATTTCAATCTGTTGGTGTCATTTAACATATTCCCATATTTCTTAGAATTGAGTAGATAAAGATTCAGGTTTTACTTTTTATTGGCTAAAAAATAATATACAAATGAAAATGTGCTTCTCCTGTTATGTCATGTTGGGAGGAACATGTCTTACTCTACTGTAATGATGCTAAGGTGGATGAGTGGGTTCAGGTGTAGTCAAGCCTAAGGCATCTGTTCTAATTTTCTCTCTGACCTTTTACCTAATAATATTAGCGGCCCTGGTGATCCCTGCCTAGATCCATTATTTCATTAGGAGTTGCAAAATGTGATTTTCCAATTCTGTTATTTTTCTGTCATTTATTAACTGTTGCTTCATCAACTGTTTTCTTACCCTGAAATACCATACATGTAGGAAAAGTAAGAAAATGCTTGATCCTCTTTATTTGTATGCTAGCAACCTCCAAAGGTGACCCATGGTGTTTTTTGTATTTATCAGTATGAACTCCTAGGTTTAGCAAATTGTTATACTTCAGTCCGTTGTAGTTACTATTATTTTTAAAGATCATATGGTTTTATTGTTACCCCAAAGGAGCCCTCAGTTTAGCTTGCCAGTCCTTTTGCTCTAATCCCAGTAGTTTTTGAGACTTTTGCTTGTTTTAAATGACAAGTTTTCTGTCTCAAGTCTCAGGTACCCCAGATCGGGAATATGCTGTTTTCCCAAAGAGCCCTGGTTCCTTTTAATGGAAAATGGTATTTAGGAACCTCCATTGGGATGAACATAAAATGCTCATTTCTACTGGTTTCCTTTACCCTGGCTCCTCTTTTGTCTATGCCATTTATTTTGTATTTATTATCCTGTATTGCTATTTAACTTTCCATATGCTTATGTTTTATTTTCTAAGGAGGCAAATGGGACATCCAGAACTAGAGCTCATACCTCATGACTTATTATACACCATTCTTTTTGGTGTGTTATCAATGAATTGGAAGACTAAGTGGCTGGAGAACAATTTGACCTGAATTAGATATTAAAAATATTATTAGCTATCTCTTTGGGAATTGAAGTCTTTACATTTCTAATACTTTGTCCTAAAACTTAGAGGTGAATTAAGAAAAAAGGCCAAATGTGTTAATATAAGAGGAATTTAGGGATAGAAAAAAGGACTACATTTATAAGCACAGCTTAAATTACCAACAGAATCCTATGGCCTGATTTCTTTCAGGGGTTTTGTTGCATAAGCAAATAAAATACGCCATTCTCCATGTTCCTTGGTTATCTTTTACTGGTCTCAATTTGAATGATTACACAGACCTGTATATTTTGTTGCTTGAGTATTCAGAAGCTGCCATGGCCAGATGGGATTTTAAACCATTCCATCAAACTACTGACAACCAAGTTACTGCCCTTCATTTTGTCTTGTGTGGCTTTAATGGATGCTGTGTAATGTACTTTAAAATGAATCAAGAAAGTAGTCACTCACTCTGCAGTGTGAAAGTAAACTCTGCAATGTATAAAATAATAGCATCTTTGAATCTGTTAGCCTGTCTATAAGATGGGGATTTATAATTACCTGTCTACCCTACCACTCTAGATGGTCATTTAGAGAAATATAACCAATGTCATTTGTTTAGATATCTACAATCTGTTACACACCATCAAGGGTGGCATTGATTGAGTATATATTTTGGGGGGCTTGATTGGACCTATGACATTCCAAAAGTTATAACTATGGTTCTGTTGTTTTAATGATAACTCAAGCAAACCAAACTCTACTACGTACATCTATACATGAATTAATTCTTAATTCTTTTTCTGGTTTGCCAGCATTTTGCGCTTCTAAATTTTATCTGTCCCACTTAATGCTTCCTTCTATCATAATGTCAGAAATACAGAGCACAGTAGCTCATGCTTCACTGACCTTTCTTCTCTTCATAGAACTAGCCAAACTTATTCCATCCGTAGAAGGGAAAGTTTGTCTTCCATTCTGGGCAAGGGTGGCTCCTTCACGTGACTCAACTGTCAGCTCAAATGGCATCTTTTTAGAGGCCTCCTTTGACTTCTAGATCTAAAGGAGCCCTTCCTCTCCTGGCCCCAAGTTCTACATTACTGTTTGTATTTCTTCAAAGCACCTAACATTATATGAAATTCTCTCACTCAGTTATTTAGTATCTGGAGCAGGCACGACATGAAAGCCAATTCCTTATCTAGTTTGGTCACTTCTGAATTCCCAGAACCTTTGGGTCTGCGGCTTATTGGAGCGCATGTGACAGGGGGCCATGTTACCTAGGCAGGCCTTGTTTTCTTCACCCCTTACCAAGATTAAATGAAGTGTTGTCTCAAGCATTGTGAACTCTGTATTTTTGTTATCACAATGATGTGAGGAGAGAGAATATGGATCATTATTTCTGTAGTTGAGAGGATGATTATAGATCATCAATTTCCTTTTTTTTGAACATTTTAAGAAAGCTATTAAGTTGTAGTTAGTGACGGTGTTAAACCTACAAGCGTAGATTTAGCTGTGTGCATTTAGCTGTGTATATCCACATTAACAGAGGAGCATGGTTTAAATTCCTACATTCTGTTAAAAGTAATTCCCTCTTTTCTCATTGTCTATTAAGAATTATTTATATAGCATTAAAAAGTTACATTTTTCCAACACGGATTTTTCCATGTGTAAAGGTGGCATATGAGCCCCTCTCTGAGTAGCAAACCTTTACACATACTTGCTTGTGGAGACTCTCTGAGTAATGCTTTCCTTTTTGGGATTGCTAACTTATTTCTCTACCAGGAGAATAGGAAATGTAGGCGTTTTAAATTTTTTCCATATGTATCATTTTTACATTACCTTATACCAGATTTCTAGAACTTTGGTATACATTAACATATGGATATGGGAAGCTTTTTATTATTTTTTTAAATGTTTGGTCCCTTGCTCTACAATCTGAAGCTAGGGGTAGGGCTAGGGCATCCATGTGTTTAACAAACTCCCCAGGTGATTGAAGTAAATGTTAAAATTTGGTATGCCTCAGTTTATATGCATTGCACTTAAGCATATGTACAATGAAATAGTTATAAAATATATTTATGAAATATATATTTCATAAATATATATTTATGAAACATACCAGTTATGTTTCCAAGGTTAAATAACAACAGTAACATATATTTAATGCCCTTTTCATGTGGTCTACTTGAATGGTTGCCAATCTAGAATTTAATAAAATTAGACAATTAACTTTAGCCCAAGAATTCTGAAGGAATTAGAAACTACATAGAAATAATGAAGATGACTATGGTAGAGGGGCAAAATAACTTGAGGCTTTTGGGGAGGAAGTTAGTCAATATTTATTAGCACACATTATTGCCATAAAACAGCACATCCTGGTGATGACTCACCAAAAATGCCTCTCTCTGACATTTTTGGCCTTTATAGCTCTTTGTCCAGAGGGGACAGCCTAATGTGAAAAATGACAGTGATTATACTGAACTGATTGTTTTTCATTGAGGTATAATTTTTATACAACAATTATACAGTTGTCAAGCCTTAAGTTTAATGGCCTTAGACAAATTTATACACCTGAACATCATCACTGCAAATGTAGGATATTTCTCTGACCCAGCCAGTTTACTTTTGCCACTTTACAGTTGAATTCTTTCATCTAAGGCAAATGTTTCCTGATTTCTAACACCATAGATTGGTTTTGTTATTTGGGACTTCATAAAACTAGAATCATGTTTTATGTGTTTTTTTTGTGTGTTTGGCTTCTTAAGTTGAATATATCTAAAATTTGTTCACGTGTTGGGTGTAACAGTAGTTCATTATTTTTTTGTTGTTGTTGCTTTGTGTTGTTTCATTATGTGAATATACCGCACAACTTATTTATCTATTCTCCTGTTGCTAGCATTTGAGTCATTTTTGGGTTTGGGACGATTATGAATAAAACTACTATAAACATCATTAAAGTCTTTTTATAGGCACAAGTTTTCATTTCTCTAGATTATATACCTAGTAGGGGAATTGCTGGTCATAGTTTAACTTTCTAAGAGACTGAAACTAACAGTTCTCTAAAGTGGTTATATCATTTTCCCACCAGCGATGTATGAATTCCAATTTTTCCACATAGTCTCAAAAACATTTGATATTGTCAGTTTTTCAATTTTAGCCATTTTAGTGGTTGTGAAATGTTATCTTATTGTGGTCTTAACATTCATTTCTCTGATGACTAATGATGAGTGTTATTTAATATGTTTGTTGGCCATTTCTGTATCTCCCTATGTAATGTGTCTGCTCAAGACTTTTACCCATTTAAAAAAGTTGTTTTCTTTTTTATTGTTGATTTTTAGGAAGTTTTTTTTTTTTTTTTTTTTTTTTTTGCCAAGAAGTATTTTTTTAGGGGTGCCTGGGTGGCTCAGTTGTTAAGCATCTGCGTTTGGCTCAGGTCATGATCCCAGGGTCCTGGGATGGAGCCCTGCATTGGGCTCCCTGCTCAGCCGGAAGCCTGCTTCTCCCTCTCCCACTCCACCTGCTTGTGTTCCCTCTCTTCCTGTGTGTGTCTCTGTCAAATAAATAAATAAAATCTTTAAAAAAATTATTTTTAAAAAAAATTTTGTTTTTTAAAAAATATTTTTATTTTGTTGAACTATAATTGACATAAAGACCCTACTAGTTTTAGGTATGTATCACAGTGATTCAATATTTTTGTACATTACAAAATGATCCCCATGATAAGTGTTGTTACCGTCTGTCACCATGCACAGTAATTACTGTGTTATTGATCGATATTCCCTATGCTGTTACATCCTGTGACTTATTTTTGTAACTGGAAGTTTGCACCTCTTAATCCCCTTCTCCTATTTCACCTGCCCCTCAACCCCACCCTCATGTGGTTACCAGCAATTTATTTCCTGTATCTATCAGTCTGTTTCTGTTTTGTTTTTTAGATTCCACATATAAATGGAATATATGGTATTTGTCTTTCTTTGACTGACTTATTTCACTTAGCATAATAACCATCTAGGTCCATCCATGTCATCACAAATGGAAGATTTTATTTTATTTTTTATGGCTGAGTAATACTGTAAGAGTTTAAAAAATGTATATATTCTGGGTGTGGGTCATTTTTTATAAGTATTTTTTTGGGGAATATTGGCTTGGAGTCTCTCTCTCTCTCTTTTTTTATCAGAGACAGAGAGAGAGAGTGAGCTCAAGAAGGGAAGAGTGGCAGGCAGAAGGAGAAGCAGGCAGCAGACAGAGGGAGAAGCCAGGGCCTTAGGATCATGACCTGAGCCAAAGGCAGCCACTTAACCAGCTGAGCCATTCAGGCGTCCCTATTGGTTTGTATTCTTAATGGTGTTTTTTGAGGAACTGAAATGTTTAATTTTGGTGAAATCTAATGTATTCATGTTTAAAATTGCTAGTGGTTTTTGTGTCCTAAGAAAATTTGCCTACTCCCAAGGTCATGAAAATATTCTCTTAAATTTTCTTTTAGAAGCATAACAGTTTTAGCTTTTACATTTAGATCTATGCTTTATCTAATTTTTGTATGTGGAATGAGATGGGGTCAAGGATCATTTTATTGTGTTTATCCAGTTGATCCAGCACCATTTATTGGAAATTCTTTCCTATTCAATTACCTTGACACTTTTATTGAAATTCAATTGGCCATGTAAGTGTGGGTCTATTTCTGAACTCTCTTGGGTTTCATTCTGTGTTTATCCCTATACCAATAACATTCTTTATTACTGGAGATTTATAGTAAGTCAAAATCAGGTAGTATAAATGCTCCAATTTAGTTCTTCTTAATCAAGATTGTTCTTTATTGAAGATTGTTTTTCATTTAAGGTTGTTTTTCTGATTCAAAATTATTTGCATTTTATATAATTTTAGAATAAGTTTGTCACTTTCTTTTAAAACTATGCTGGGATTTTGATTGGGATTGTGTTGAATTTATGGGTCAATTTAACAAGGATGGACATGTAACCAATACAGAGTCTTTTTTTTAAAAGATTATTGATTTATTTATTTAGAGAGCATGAGCTGGGAGAAGGGCAGAGGGTGAGGAAGAGAGAGAATCCCAAGCAGACTCTGCTGAATGCAGAGCCCGACTTGGGACTTGATCTCATGACCCTGAGATCATGACTTGAGCCAAAATCAAAAGTTGGTTGCTTAACTGACGGAGCTACCCAGGTGCCCCTACTGGGTCTTTTAATTTATGAATGTTGATCTTTACGTGCTTTCTTTAATTTCTTTCAACAATGTATTACATGTTTTAGTATAGAGGTCTTTCACATTTTTCATTAGGTTTATGATGCTTTTGATACTATTAAATGTAATATTACATTCTCTCCCCCTGCCCAGTTTTGTTGCTAGTATATAGATATGCTTAAAAAAAAAAACAAAACCCCTATTACCCATGTGTCTTGTGACCTTGCTAAAATGACTTACTAGTTTTACTAATGTTTTGGTAGATTTCAAAAAGTTTTCTACGTAGAAAATTATGTTGTCTATAAATAGTTATAGTTTTATTTTTTCCTTTATAGGCTTTATATCTTTTATTTTTCATTTTGAATATGACAGTGGCTAGGACTCTGTATTTTTGAATAGAAGTGATGTGAGAATATGTCTAACTTCTTACCAATATGGGGGAGAAATTGTTCAGCTTTCACCATTTAGTTATAATGTTAGCTGTTGATTTTTCATACATGGCATTCATCAAGTTGAAGAAGTTCCTTTCTATTTATAGTTTGCTGAGAATTTTACCATGAATGGGTGTTAAATTTTGTTAAATGCCTTTGCTGTATAAATTGAGATCTTCATTGATTTTTCTTTTTGAGTCTCTTCTTATAGTAAATCACATCAATTGAGTTTTGAATGTTAAACCAACCTTGCATCTCTGGGATAAACTTTACTTGGTAATGATCTTTTTTATATATTGTTAGATTTGATTTGCTAATATTTTATGCATTTTTACATCCTTTTTCATGGGATAATGGACTGTAGTTTTCTTAATTTATAATATCTTTGTCTAGTTTTCTATTAGGGTTACATTGGCCTGATACAAAAAGTTGGGGAGAGTTCATTTCACCTCTGTTTTTATTTAATTTTATTTCATGAAATATTTTGGTTAGTATTTTTTTTTTTCCTTAAATGATTGGTAGAAATTACTGGTGAAACTATTTGGATCTGGAGGGGTGTTTTTGTTTTTGTTTTGTTTTTTTAATGGGAAAATTTTTGTTTAAACATTTGATTTCTCTAATAGAGAATTTCAATTTAGACCAGTTTCTATAGGTAGTATGTTCTGGAATTTTGTTTATTTCATCTGTCTACTCCTTTTTATGTCTGTAGGGTCTGTAGTGGCATCCCCTATTTCAATACTGACTCATGTAATTTATGTTTTCTGTTTTATTTTTTGGTTATTCTTGCTAGGATTTCTAAGAATGTTCTTTTGTTCAAAGAATTTACTTTTTTTTCAGTTTTCTATTTCATCAGTTGTTTCTTTCTTTTACTTTGGCTTTGTTTTATGGTCCCTACATTCTTTGAAAAATACTTTTTTTTTTTTTAAAGATTTTATTTATTTGACAGAGAGACACAGTGAGAGAGGGAACACAAGCAGGGGGAGTGGGAGAGGGAGAAGCAGGCTTGCCCACGGAGTGGGGAGCCCCATGAGGGGCTCGATCCCAGGACTCTGGGATCATGACCTGAGCCGAAGATAGACGCTTAACGACTGAACCACCCAGGCACCCCTTGAAAAATACTTTTTGAAGTTTTTATTTAAGTCATCTCTACACCCCATGGGGAACTTGAACTCACAACCCCAAGATTAAGAGTTGCATGCTCCTCTGACTGAGGGTGTTAAAATGTAACATTTTGATTTGAAATTTTTTTAGTTCCCATTTTTTTTGCTCCATGTATTCTGAAGCTTTATTATTAGTTGTCTACACATTTAGAATTTTTATCTTTCTGATCTACCCTTTCTTTTTTTTTTCATTTTTTTAATTATTATGTTAATCACCATACATTACATCATTAGTTTTTGATGTAGTGTTCCATGATTCATTGTTTGTGCATAACACCCAGTGCTCCACGCAGAATGTGCCCTCTTTAATACCCATCACCAGGCTAACCCATCCCCCCACCCCCTCCCCTCTAGAACCCTCAGTTTGTTTTTCAGAGTCCATTGTCTCTCATGGTTCGTCTCCCTCTCCGACTTACTCCCATTCATTCTTCCCCTCCTGCTCTCTTCTTCTTCTTCTTTTTTTTTTTAACATATATTGCATTATTTGTTTCAAAAGTACAGATCTGTGATTCAACAATCTTGCACAATTCACAGCGCTCACCATAGCACATACCCTCCCCAATGTCTATCACCCAGCCACCCCATCCCTCCCACCCCCCACCACTCCAGCACCCTCAGTTTGTTTCCTGAGATTAAGAATTCCTCATGTCAGTGAAGTCATATGATACATGTCTTTCTCTGATTGACTTATTTCACTCAGCATAACACCTTCCAGTTCCATCCACGTCGTTGCAAATGGCAAGATCTCATTCCTTTTGATGGCTGCATGATATTCCATTGTATATATATACCACCTCTTCTTTATCCATTCATCTGTCGATGGACATCTTGGCTCTTTCCACAGTTTGGCTATTGTGGACATTGCTGCTATAAACATTGGGGTGCACGTACCCCTTCGGATCCCTACATTTGTATCTTTGGGGTAAATACCCAGTAGTGCAATTGCTGGATCGTAGGGTAGCTCTATTTTCAACTGTTTGAGGAACCTCCATACTGTTTTCCAGAGTGGTTGCACCAGCTTGCATTCCCACCAACAGTGTAGGAGCGTTCCCCTTTCTCTGCATCCCCGCCAACATCTGTCGTTTCCTGACTTGTTAATTTGAGCCATTCTGACTGGTGTGAGGTAGTATCTCATTGAGATTTTGATTTGGATTTCCCTGATGCCGAGCGATGTTGAGCACTTTTTCATGTGTCTGTTGGCCATTTGGATGTCTTCTTTGGAGAAATGTCTGTTCATGTCTTCTGCCCATTTCTTGATTGGATTATTTGTTCTTTGGGTGTTGAGTTTGATAAGTTCTTTATAGATTTTGGATACTAGCCCTTTATCTGATATGTCATTTGCAAATATTTTCTCCCATTCTGTTGGTTGTCTTTTGGTTTTGTTGACTGTTTCTTTTGCTGTGCAAAAGCTTTTTATCTTGATGAAATCCCAATAGTTCATTTTTGCCCTTGCTTCCCTTGTCTTTGGCGATGTTTCTAGGAAGAAGTTGCTGCGGCTGAGGTTGAAGAGGTTGCTGCCTGTGTTCCCCTTTAGGATTTTGATGGACTCCTGTCTCACGTTTAGGTCTTTCAACCATTTGAAGTCTATTTTTGTGTGTGGTGTAAGGAAATGGTCTAGTTTCATTCTTCTGCATGTGGCTGTCCAATTTTCCCAACACCATTTGTGGAAGAGACTGTCTTTTTTCCATTGGATATTCTTTCCTGCTTTGTCAATGATGAGTTGACCATAGAGTTGCGGGTCCATTTCTGGGGTCTCTATTCTGTTCCATTGATCTATGGGTCTGTTTTTGTGCCAGTACCATACTGTCTTGATGATGACAGCTTTGTAATAGAGCTGGAAGTCCGGAATTGTGATGCCACCAGCTTTGCTTTGCTTTTTCAATATTCCTCTGGCTTTTCAGGATCTCTTCTGGTTCCATACAAATTTTAGGATTATTTGTCCCATTTCTTTGAAAAAAGTGGATGGTATTTTGATGGGGATTGCATTGCATGTGTAGATTGTTCTAGGTAGCATTGACATCTTCACCATGTTTGTTCTTCCAATCCATGAGCATGGAACGTTTTTCCATTTCTTTGTGTCTTCTTCAATTTCTTTCATGAGTATTCTATAGTTTTCTGAGTACAGATCCTTTGCCTCTTTGGTTAGACTTATTCCTAGGTATCTTATGGTTTGGGTGCAATTGTAAATGGGATCGACTCCTTGATTTGTCTCTCTTCTGTCTTGTTGTTGGTGTATAGGAATGCCGCTGATTTCTGTGCATTGATTTTATATCCTGCTACTTGACTGAATTCCTGTATGAGTTCTAGCAGTTTTGGGGTGGAGTCTTTTGGGTTTTCCACATACAGTATCAAATCATCTGCAAAGAGTGAGAGTTTGACTTCCTCTTTGCCGGTTTGGATGCCTTTGATTTCTTTTTGTTGTCTGATTGCTGAGGCTAGGACTTCTAAGACTATGTTGAATGGCAGTGGTGATAGTGGACGTCCCTGCCGTGTTCCTGACCTTAGGGGAAAAGCTCTCAGCTTTTCCCCATTGAGAATGATATTCGCTGTGGGTTTTTCATAGATGGCTTTTATGATACTGAGGTATGTACCCTCTATTCCTATACTCTGAAGAGTTTTGATCAAGAAAGGATGCTGTACTTTCCAAATGCTTTTTCTGCATCTGTTGAGAGGATCATATGATTCTTGTTCTTTCTTTGTTAATGTGTTGTATCACGTTGGTTGATTTGCGGATGTTGAACCAAACTTGCAGCCCAGGGATAAATCCCACTTGGTCATGGTGAATAATCCTTTTAATGTACTGTTGGATCCTATTGGCTAGGATTTTGGTGAGAATTTTTGTGTCCATGTTCATCAAGGATACTGGTCTGTAATTCTCCTTTTTGATGGGGTCTTTATCTGGTTTTGGGATCAAGGTAATGCTGGCCTCATAAAATGAGTTTGGAAGTTTTCCTTCCATTTCTATTTTTTGGAAGAGTTTCAAGAGAATAGGTATTAATTCTTCTTTAAATGTTTGGTAGAATTCCCCTGGGAAGCCATCTGATCTACCCTTTCTCTTACTATGAAATTTCCATCTAATATTTGAACTGTTTTCCCTCTGTATGCAATGTCTTTTTTCTCTGGCTGGTTTTAAGAATTTTCTCTTTTATTTTGATTCTGATTGAGTATGATGTACCTAGGTATGATTCAGTTTTTATCTTGCTTGGGGTTTGTTGAACTTTTTTGATCTGATTGTTGGTAGCTTTTTTCAGTTTAGAAAATCTTTGGCTATTGTATTTTCAAATATTTCAAATATTCACTTTCTCCTTTCCATCTGAAAAGCTAATGGCTTGTATGCTAAATCAAGACCACTTGATATTGTTCTGTAGATTTCAGATGCTCTTTTTCTTTTATCATTCTCTCCCAACCCCCTTTTGGGTCTCATTTTGGGTAATTTCTATTGACATCTTTAAGTTTACTAATTTTTTCCTCTGATGTATGAAGGTAAGCCCTTTGTATGAATTATTTTTTTGATATATATTTTATGGCAAGCATTTCAGCTTGTATCTTTTTTTAAGGTTTCCGTCTCTCCTGAAATTTCTCATATTTTTGGCCATTGTTGTCCATCTTATTCATTAGATCCTTTAACATATTTATGATAACCATTTTACAGGCCCTGTTTGATATTTCTTATATTTAGACCATCTCTGGATCTGCTTATACTGAACATTTTAATCCTGATCAGACATCAGATTTTTCTTTCTTCTTCTTGTATCTTGGGAGACCCCTGGGAGATTTCTTTCAGCTTGTCAGTATGGTTTCCACCTTTTTGTATTTCCAAATTTTATTTTTCTCTCTTGTCCTTCGTTTGGCTTTCTGCTTTTTGAGATACCTCTCTCCACTGTGGTGAAGGACTAGAGTGCCTTGGAGGGACTTTCTGAGTTCTGTTGCTTCTTCCTCAGGCTTCAGCAAGCCAAAGATTTGTATTTGAGCGATATCGTGGGTTACCTGAACAGGGGGAGGAAGGTAGAATATCTCTCTTGCTGTTCTATAGTGCTCTCAATTTTCTCTGTATTACTTGTCTGTTCCATGTACTCTGTTAAGGCTCATGGGGAAGAATTACTGGGTGGGGACATACTCACTCTGTGGCTGGGACCCTGCAGGACTCTAGTCTATCACACAGGCTTTGGTTGGTTTCTCCCATGCTGTGCAGATTCCTACTCCTCCTGAGGAGGATTCCTTTTCTGCTAGGGATGAAATCAGCCCAGAATCGCTTCTATCTTATAAAGGATTAGTAATTTTTGGAACTTTGCTCCTTTAGGTTTCTTTAAATTTTGTCTTTTCTACTTTTAAAAGACTACAGTTTTATAGTTTATCTGGCATGTTCTCATTAGTGGGAGTGATAGTCTCTAGCAAATTTCTACATTCTAACCAGAGGTAAAGTCCTTGGACTAACTGAGAAGACATATTAAAATCACATAACTGAGTGTTTATGAATCAAATAAAATAGATCTTAGTGCTTATAATTACACCCCATTAAAAAAATTAAGTGTTATCCCTTGGCTTTATTACATAAATATTTTAACCAAATACCCTTTAAGTGTTTCTGAAATGCAAACCCATTTTTTAGCGAAAAATGTTTGCTACCATTAAGATAATGAAAAGAATGTGGTAAAGCGCTACAGGCCATGCTCAAAGCAGGAATTCTAGTAAATATTTTGAGCAAAGCCCAAAGTTTTAGAAAAGTTTATACTTTTCCAAGATAATTATGAATTAAAAGACATGTTTTTCTTCAGCTCCTAGTCATTGTCCTCTTGCATTAATATATTTGAAATATGGCTATTTTATTTTTATTTTTCACTTATTTAAATTCAGTTAATTAACATATGGTATATCATTAGTTTCAGATCTAAAGTTCAGTAATTCCTCAGTTGCATATAACACCCAGTGCTCATTACATCCTGTGCCCACTTTAATGCCCATCATCCAGTTACCCCATCCCCCACCGACTAGCAACCCTCAGTTTATTTCCTATAGTTAAGAGTCTCTTAGGGTTTCTCTCCTTCTCTGATTTTATTTTTCTCTTCCTTCCCCTATGATCGTCTGTTTTGTTTCTTAAATTCCACACGAGTGAAGCCATGTGATAATTGTTTTTCTCTGATTGACTTATTTTGCTCAGCATAATACCTTACAATTCCATCCATGGCAATGCAAATGATAAAATTTCATCCTTTCTGATGGCTGAGTAGTATTCCATTGTGTGTGCATCTATATATATATACACATCACATCACATCTTTATCCATTCCTCTGTTGATGGACATCTGGGCTGTTTTCATAGTTTGACTGTTGTGGACATTGCTGCTATAACATTGGGGTGCAGTTGCCCCTTTGGATCACTGCATTTGTATCTTTGGGGGAGGTACCTAGTAGTGCAATTGCTGAGTCATAGGGTGCTCTATTTTAATGTCTTGAGGAACCTCCCTCCTGTTTTTCGGAGTGGCTGTACCAGCTTGCATTCCCACCAACAGTGTAAGAGGGTTCCCCTTTCTCTACATCCTTGCCAACATTTGTTGTTTCTTGTCTTATTAATGTTAGCCATTCTGACTAGTGTGAGGTGGTATCTCATTCTCATTGTGGTTTTGATTTATATTTCCCTGATGCCAAGTGATGTGGATCATTTGTTCATATGTCTGTTGGTCATTTGTATGTCTTCTTCAGAGAAACGTCTTTTCATGTCTTCTGCCCATTTCTTGACTGGGTTATTTGTTTTTTGGGTGTTGAGTTTGGTAAGTTCTATATAGATCTTAGATACTAGCCCTTTATTGGATGTGTCATATCTTCTTCCATTCCATAGGTTGCCCTTTAATTTTGTTGACTGTTTCCTTTGCTGCATAAAAGCTTTTTATCTTTTTTTTAATTAATTCAAGAAATATTTTATTGACCACTGTCCATGGGCCAAACACAGGACTGGCACTGGGATATAGTACTATATAACAGGACAACGTATTTAGCTTTCATGCAGATTAGATAGTGGGGTAGGGAGATAGAAAATCTGAGAATGGATTTCTATTTCTTTTCTTTTTTTCATTGAGATTCTCTATATTGACCATTTTCCAACATTCCAAACAAAAGGAAAAGTTGAAAAAATTATACAGTAAACAGTCTTCTACCCACCACTTAGCTTCTATAATTAACATCTTACTGCATTTTTTAATACATAATTCTCCATCTAGCCATCCCTTTATTTTTTTTCCCATTTTTTATTGTTATGTTAATCACCATACATTACATCATTAGTTTTTGATTGTTCCATGATTCATTGTTTGTGCATAACACCCAGTGCTCCACGCAGAATGTGCCCTTCTTAATACCCATCACCAGGCTAACCCATCCCCTCACCCCCCTCCCCTCTAGAACCCTCAGGTTGTTTTTCAGAGTCCATTGTCTCTCATGGTTCGTCTCCCCCTCCGACTTACTCCCCTTCATTCTTCCCCTCCTGCTATCTTCTCCTTTTTCTTTTTTCTTAACATATATTGCATTGTTTGTTTCAGAAGTACAGATCTGTGATTCAACAGTCTTGCACAATTCACAGCACTCACCATAGCACATACCCTCCCCAATGTCTATCACCCAGCCACCCCATCCCTCCCATCCCCCAGCACTCCAGCAACCCTCAGTTTGTTTCCTGAGATTAAGAATTCCTCATATCAGCGAGGTCATATGATACATGTCTTTCTCTGATTGACTTATTTCACTCAGCATAACACCCTCCAGTTCCATCCACGTCGTTGCAAATGGCAAGATCTCATTCCTTTTGATGGCTGCATAATATTCCATTGTATATATACATTGTATATTCCATTGATCTGTGTGTCTTTTTGTGCCAGTACCATACTGTCTTGATGATTACAGCTTTGTAATACAGCGTGAAGTCCAGAATTGTGATGTCCCCAGCTTTGCTTTTCTTTTTCAACTTTCCTTTGGCTTCTTGGTGTCTTTTCTGGTTCCATACAAATCTTAGGGTTATTTGTCCTGGTTTTGTGAAAAATATCGATTGTATTTTGATAGGGATTGCATTGAATGTGTAGATTGCTCTGGGTAGGATAGACATTTTAGTAATATTTATTCTTCTGATCCATGGCATGGAATGTTTTTCTATTTCTTTGTGTCTTCCTCAATTTCTTTCATGAGTATTCTAGAGTACAGATCCTTTACCGCTTTGGTTAGGTTTATTCCTAGGTATCTTATCGTTTTTGGTGCAACTGAAAATGGGATTGATTCCTTAATTTCTCTTTCTTCTGTCTCATTGTTAATATATAGAAATGCCACTGATTTCTGTGCATTGATTTTATATCCTGCCACATCACTGAATTCCTTATGAGATCTAGCAATTTTTGGGTAGAGTCTCTTTTGGGTTTTCTACATGAAGTATGTCATCTGTGAAGAGTGAGAGTTTAACTTCCTCTTTGCCAGTTTGGATGCCTTTTATTTATTTTTGTTGTCTGATTGCTGAGGCTAGGACTTCTAGTACTATGCTGAACAGCAGTGGTGAGAGTGGACATCCCTGTCATGTTCCTGACCTTAGGGGAAAAGCTCTCAGTGTTTCCGCATTGAGAATTATATTTGCTGTGGGCTTTTTGTATATGGCTTTTTTGATATTGTGGTATGTTCCCTCTATTCCTACACTGTGAAGAGTTTTAATCAAGAAAGGATGCTGTATTTTGTCAAATGCTTTTTCTGCTTCAGTTGAGAGGGTCATATGGTTCTTGTTCTTTATTTTATTAAAATATGGCTATTTTAGACATATAAATTATTCTAAGGCTAGTAAAAACTCCAACTGAGTATTACAATGAAAAATTTAAACTTATAATGGTTAGGCATTTGTCTTTATTTTTCTAATGTGTTTAACTTTCCTTTTTTCTCTTTTTTCTTTTTAGGAATCCTAAAACCAAAATATTAGAACGAAAACAGAAGCATGGCTCACCATATTTCATTTCTTTGGATAGTTTTGGTCCTGTTTCTTCAGAATTCTGTATTAGCTGAAGATGGGGAAATAAGATCAAGTAAGAACTATCAATGTTTTTGTTACCAACAAATTGATTGTGGAAATCAAATTAGGGGAGCTCGAGCAATTCTTTTTAAGGACCTTATTCTTTCTGTCTTTGATGCTGTAATTCCCTAAAATGAAATGAATTGCTATGTTACATATTAACTGAGAGGATATTGAGGTAATATTGAGAGGTAATATTGAGGTAATATTGAGGTAATATTCTATCAGAGGTAATATTGAGAAAATTCCCTGGTAATTGTTTATTCTCTTTTAACCACCAGGCTTTGGAATAAATGGTCTGCTATTGAGTTTACGCTCAGCCATTTAGAATTTAGTGTTATGGAAATTAAGTGCTTACCTCATTGGGTTGTTAGGACCATCCTATGAGGTTATCGCTTAGAGATAATGAGATAATCCATATAAACAGGATAACACATATTAATGGCTTAGCACAATGACATCTCAGTAGATGGTGACTATTATTTTGATTGCATATAGGAGAGCTTGATTTGAGAGCTATAGGAGAGCTATATTGCACTTCTGCTACCCAGGCCATTATTTATAGATATCATGCTTCTTTTAAAAAAGTTGGCTTATAATATTTTAAAATGCATAAACACCATACTGTAAATTAATTATGGTTTCTCTAGCACTTAAATCATATGGTTTGACAACTTGATTTAGCTTAAAATTTATTAATAATAAATTTAATGTTTGTATAACACTTTTGTAGTTTAATCCACTCAAGTACTATACAAGGTAGATATTCTTTGTTTTTTGAGTAGGGAAAGAGATTCACAAAATTTAAGGGACTTACCTAATATCATACAGCTGGTTAAAGCTGTAACTAGTATTTGAACTATGCCTTTGATCTTCAGTCCATTTTTTTCTATGACATTGGTGATTTATCTCTCTAAGAGGAGGTCTTTTGGAGTGGTATTTTGTCTAGTTTTTATAAATGGCAGTACTTGCTTTTGTACCCATGCTCTTGGCTAACCTTACAGTTATGAAATATATGGTCCATGGCTCTAGAAAGGGATATGAAGGGCCAAGAATAACCCTGTAAGTTTATAAACACTGAATCAAGTGGCACACAAACACTAATAGGTCTCGACAATAAGTCTCGTAGTAGTGAGGAAGGACAACCCTGAAGAACTCTGCAAACATAACTTGCCTGTCCTTTTGTCTCTCCCACAAAAGCCCAACAAAAGCATATGTCTCTAATCCCAGTCCAGCTTCCAATAAAACCAGAAGACCTGCATTCCCTAGGGTTAGAAAATTTGTCTTTGGGGAAGAATTCCATTTCTCCTGTCCCTGGCCTGAACTCTGGCAGTGTTCACCATGCCAAAAGAGGTTGGAATAGTGTTCCTCATGCTTTTTTGGACTTCACCGCCACCTTAAGAGTGACATCATAATCATGGTTACATTTTTGAGATAAATCCATGTTTTGGCAGTTAAAATTTTTGGTAACTTCTGGATTATATGTTCACCTGACAATAGTGTTTAATTTTGTTGGTTACTGTGATGGGTGAGTTAACTTTAAAATTGAGGCATCTTCATGTGAGCCTTGTCATCATCCCAGGTATGGAAACAGACATATTAGGAAAGGAATGGACAGGAAAGGAGAGAGAAAGAGAAAGATTGATTGATTGATTTTACTTCTAAGGAAATGCAGGAATACAAGTATTAATCGTCACTGAACGTTTTTTATTCTCCAGGACTGTTCTTTGCAATTATGATATCTTATTTGTAATGTCTGCAGAAAATAAATCATTATATTGGGCATCTGATCACTACTAAGACCATTAATATGAGTAGAAACACAAAACTTAAAATTTGTTATATTACCTTGACTCATCTCACCCTCCTCCAACTTACCTTCTCGAGGGACATGTGATCTTTATCGGATAGGCCATAAATGGTATTTTTGCTGCTTTAAGTGCAGAATTGAGAGAAAGAGAAAGGAAGTGTAGCTATTCCTTTCAATGTACTCTGTTGGCCATTTCAAACTGTTGGAATTACTCAAACAAACCACTTTGTTGGGCTGTGTTCACTTCTTACCTCTGGACCTTTGTACTTACTATTCCCTCTGATTAAAAGGTCCTCCTCTTCACCTGGCTAAAGCTTTCCTTTTAGATCTCAGGTTCCCTTTCAGCTTTCCCACAGGATCTACTCTGACTTTGCACAGTTAGTTTGCTACCCTTCCTAAATGTTCTCATAATATTTTGTACTTTCCCTAACCAGCCAGTTGTCTGTCTTAATAACTGTGGTATCTGTTTGAGATATCTTAAGCATCTTTGAAGCTGGTACCCAACATGATATCAAGCACAGAGTAGCTATTCAGTATACAATATACATTAGAGCAATTGCCAGTAAGCCTTCATCTACTTACGTGTTTTATGTGGAAGACTATATTGCAATATCCAACATGATATCAAGCACAGAGTAGCTATTCAATATACATATACGGAAAGAATAAAACAGGGTTGGAGGCGTGCTGTGTACTGCAGAAAAGAGAGTTAAGATTTTTTTTCTTTTGACAAGTGCTTAGAACTTGTGTAGGTGTAACTTATACCAAAGATAGTTTTTTGTTCTCCAGTAGAACTCTCAGGTGTGCTGATCCCATGTGTTTTCTGGTATCTTGAAACCAGAATCTTTATCTCTATGGAGAAAGAAATAGCCTTATACCCATTAACACAGATTCACTTAGCATGAGTGTCTAATTGGCTGAAGATGAGAGATCAGATCTTTAAACACTGATCTTGCATGTAGTGCAAGAGTAGACTACGTTGGTGATCTTGGTTCATTAAACTTTTATCAACTGCATCAAAGAATATGGGTCTTTATTGGCTAGTTGAATCCTGAAGTTGGCAGAAAGATTTTTTGTTTTTAAATTTCTCTCTCCCATTCATTGGTTTATGTATATTTTAGTAAATACTTCAGATTAGCATTAAACTAAACATATTTTATGGATAACTTAATGCTATTAGCATATAGCTGAAAATCATTTATTTATTTATTTTTGTATTTTCATTTATTCAGTGGGGAAAAGGAATTAATTGTTGCTTTATGATAGTACGTGCCCCTACAAAGAGCTATCTAGATATCATGTCAAATACAGCATGCATTTTTTATTCCCTACTTTTAAAGCTGAATCATTAATCCTTAAATTAAGACAACGGAATTTTAAAATGTCAACAAAAATAATAGCTCTCATTTAGGAAGAATTTTCATGAGTTAGGCAGTATATCTTATTTAATCTTCACAAAGCTCTTATGAACTGATTACTTTTTCTTTTTAAAGTTTTAGCTTTATTGAGGTATAATGGACATGTAAGATTGTATTATATTTAAAGTGTGCCTCATGGTGATATGATACACATGTATGTTGTGAAAGGAGCCCCCACATCTGCTTACTTAAAGATTGTACAGTAAAAACCTCCCATGTTTTGCATATTATACAACAAATGTGTTCTGATGGTTTTCTTTTTCACTTAGGTTGTCGTACTGCTCCGACAGATTTAGTTTTCATCTTAGATGGCTCTTACAGTGTTGGCCCAGAAAACTTCGAAATAGTGAAAAAGTGGCTTGTCAATATCACAAAAAACTTTGACATAGGACCGAAGTTTATTCAGGTTGGTGTGGTCCAGTATAGTGACTACCCTGTATTGGAGATTCCTCTTGGAAGTCATGATTCAGGAGAGAATTTGATGGCAGCAGTGGAATCCATACATTACCTGGGTGGAAACACAAGAACTGGAAAGGCCATCCAGTTTGCACTTGATTACCTTTTTGCCAAGTCCTCACGGTTTCTGACTAAGATAGCAGTAGTACTTACAGATGGTAAATCCCAAGATGAAGTTAAAGATGCAGCAGAAGCAGCAAGAGACAGTAAAATAACATTATTTGCTATTGGTGTTGGTTCAGAAACAGAAGATGCAGAACTTAGAGCAATTGCCAATAAGCCTTCATCTACTTATGTGTTTTATGTGGAAGACTATATTGCAATATCCAAAATAAGGGAGGTGATGAAGCAGAAACTTTGTGAAGGTAAGCCTAATAGAATTTGGAAACCATTAATAATTGCATTTTCTAACACTTTGGTATAACCTGCTTTTTATACCAGTGTAGTTATATTTAGTGTCAAATTATGTTAGAATTGAGGTGAATGTGTATTTTTGTGTTTCATTTATTCTGGATAAATTTTGTTTTTAGAAACAATTACTTAAGAAAATCTACAGTTGGAAAATGTCATACTTTGTTTTTTTGTTGCTTTTTCTTTTCAATTACAGCATGTCTATTGTGGAGATGGAAGAAAATAAAGACACATAAAAAATAAGAATATATATAAACCACACATGATCAATATTACTCTTGTTAGTGAGTTTTTTTGTCTTTTTCATTGCAGTCTTTTTTTTATTTCAGTGTGTCTGAGAGCTTATTCATGTGCCTAAATAAGGATAACATTGTATATATAATTTCATACTCTATTTTCATACTGTTGTATATTCTATTATTTTTATGTATAATTTTCATCCTCTGTTAACATGATAGCAATCCTAGTATCTTAAGATAATTCATTTAACAGTTTCTTTTTTGTGTGTGTTTAGTTCATTTCTTTTTGAAAAAATTTTAATCTAAATTCTAGTTAGTTAACATATAGAGTAGAATTTAGTGATTCATCACTTAACAGCTAGTGCTCATCACAAGTGCCTTCCTTAATATTCATCACTCATTTAGTCCACCCCCCACCCATCTTCCCTCCATCAACCCTCAATTTGATCTCTATAGTTGAGTCTATTTTATGGTTTGCCTCTTTTCCCCCCTATATTCATCTGTTTTATTTTTTAAATTCCATGTATGAGTGAAATCATATAGTATTTGTTCTTTTCTGACTTATTTCACCTAGCATAATACACTCTAGCTCCATCCATGTCATTGCAAATGGCGAGTTCATTCTTTTTGATGACTGAATAATATTCCATTGTATATATACACCACATCTTTTTTATCCATTTATCAGTCGATGTGTTTAGTTCATTTATAAGTTTTTCTACTATAAATAACCATGAATATTCTTGTACAGAGTCTGAATGGGAATCTCTCAGTTTTTTCAAACACAAAGGTCAAATTACTATCATTGTTAAAGCTCTGGAAAAATGTTAAAAATTGCACTTGAGAGAGACTTAAATTTCTACCATCAGTGAGAGAACATTCGAAAATATAGCACTTATTAGTCAATTTTTATATCATTCCATGAAATCTAACTGTGTTTATGATAAGTCCATGGTATGGAAAAGCTCCAATTTTTGGCAAATATTAATTGTATAAGGATATAGACATGCTTATGTTCATATTATTTTGGGGGAGATCAATTTGTTGTATTACAAACATTTAAAAAATAAGATAAAAAATAAAAAAATAAAAAAATAATATTCATGTAAAATGGAAAGGCTTTTTTTTTCTAATTTACTTAAAAAAGCTCCCAAAACAGGTTGGTTCACATTTGATAGAAACATTTCTGCGGTGCCTGGGTGGCTCAGTTGATTAAGCATCTACCTTTGCCTGAGGTCATGATCTCAGGGTCCTGGGATCAGACCCGCAGGCTTTCTGCTCAGTGTGGGGTCTGCTTCTTTCTCTCACTCTGTTTCTGTGTGTGTTCTCTCTCTGTCTCAAATAAATAAATAAAATCTTAAAAAACAGAAACATTTTTAAGTGATTGTGGTCTAGGAAACAAATTTATTTCTTTATTTTCTTCATATTTTTGGGGGGGCTATAGTACAGAGAAACATTTAAATTTATTTTTAGATTATTTAAGAAGGGATAGAAGTTAAGCATTTTCTTTAATCAAAACTTTTAAAAAGGTACTATATAGCAAGTACAAATGATCATCACAGTTATTCCTATGTTTCTAACAGTAAGACTTGTGTTGACTCTTCTCATCTTGAGCGGAAGAATTTATATTTGTTTCCCAATTTTATTGAAAAATAATTGACATACATAGATTTTTAAATACATTGTAAGATTAGAATTATAATTGTTTGGTTTTGAAGCTAGATATATTTCATTATTAAAACACTTTTCCTGGTGATATTTTACTTACCATTCTTTTATATCCTAAAATATAAATTTGATTAAGTATGTCTGGGCAGTACTTGCTTCAGAGACTTTCTGTAGATATGTATTTTGGTAAATGCATTCTATTTAAAAAATTCTAATTACACGTGAAAGAGTAGCTGTGCTTAAAAGGGGTAAAAAATTCTTTTAGCAAAAATGTCCAGTCTGTAAAAAAAATTAAATTTGAAATCTTGCCAAATATTTCTTCATGCACACTCAAAGAAAGAATGTAAGTAATGCCTGTGTCTATTCAGTTCACAAACATGCTGTACAATAGCCATCTTTTAAAATGTAGTTTTTGAAATTGTAGTTAGGGGAATATAAAGGCTTTTTTGCACTTGACTTTTTAATAACTCTTAGATTTTGATTAATACATTGTTGTATTGCAGAAGCCTCAAATCTTGCAATTTGTGCATTGTTGGACAAAGTTCATCTTTTTCTTTTTTTGACAAATGGTTACATACTACCTTGAAGGGCTTATCATATAGGATTACTGTTTCCTAATATTGTTAACTTTTGTACTCTTGTTGTGATTGGTCCACAATGAACAAAATATTATTTACTTCTTTGGTCCTACATGGATTATTTCAACTTCATAGACCTACCACTTCCTTAAAGGTGTATTTTGTAGTACGTTTCTTAATTCGGGAAGATGTTTTTGTAATGGACAGTGATTTCTTTCTTTATCTGTCTGAGAGTTTGATTTTTTTCTTTTTCATCCTATTTTTTTTATTGTAAAAGACACATGAGATCTAACTTCTTAAACATTTTAAGTGTATAGTACAGTATAGTTAACTACAAGCACAGTGTTGCACTGTAGATATCTAGAACTCCTTCATGTTGCATGACAGAAACTGTCCATATTCCTGATGAGTATAGATGCAAAACTCCTCCACAAATTACTAACAAAATGAATTCAACAGCAGTATCAGGAATATGGACCTTTAGTTTTCTTTTCCTGTAGTGTCATTTTCTGGCCTTTTTATCAGGGCAATGCTAGCCTTATAAAAAGAGTTTGGAAGTACTCCCTCCTCTTCAGTTTTTTGTAAGAGTTTGAGAAGGACTGACATTAATTCAATTCACCAGTGAAGACACCTGGTCCTGGGCTTTTCTTTGTTGGGAGGTTTTTGATTACTGATTCAATATCCTTATGAGTTATAGGTCTGTTTAGGTTTTCTATTTCTTCATGACTCAATCTTTGTAGGTTGTATGGTTTAGAAATATATCCGTTTCTTCTAGGTTATCAAAATTGTTGATGTATAATTATTACAGTCTCTTATGAAATCATTTGTATTTCTGTGGTATTAGTTGTAATGTCTCCTCTTTCATTCCTAGTTTTATTTATTTGAATCTTCTCTCTCTTTTTCTTAATCTAGCTAAAGTTATTTCAGTTTTGATTTTTTTTAAATTTTATTTTATTATGTTAATCACCATACATTACATCATTAGTTTTTGAGGTAGTGTTCCATGATTCATTGTTTGTGTATAACACCCAGTGCTCCATTCAATACATGCCCTCTTTAATACCCATCACCAGACTAACCCATCCACCCCATCCCCTCCCCTCTAGAACCCTCAGTTTGTTTCTATGCAGCCATTAAAAAAAAAAAAAAAACAACAACGAAATCTTGCCATTTGCAACGACATGGACGGAAGTAGAGGGTATTACACTAAACAAAATAATCAGAGAAAGACATGTATCATGTTTAATTTCCACATATTTGTGTATTTTCCACTTTTCCTCTTACCATTAATTTCTAGTTTCATTATGTTGTGGTTGGGAGATATATTTGGTATGATTTCAGTCTTCTTAAATTTGTTAAGACTTGTTTTCTGACCTAACATGTGATCTATCCTGGAGAATGTTTCATTTGCACTTAAGAAGAATGTGTATTCTGATACTGTGTGGTGGAATGTTCTCTGTGTATCTCTGTTAGCTCCATTTGGTCTATAGTGTTGTTCAAGTTCTGTGTTCCCATTTTGGTCTTTTGTCTGGATGTTCTATTTATTACTGGAAGTAGAAAATTGAAATCCCTTACGATTATTGTGTATTCTGTTTCTATGTCTACTGTTTCTCCCTTCAGTTCCTTCAGTGTTTGGTTCATATATTGGGTGCTATGATGTTGGGTGCATATATTTTTATATTGTTATGTCTTGCTCGTGAATTGACCTTTTATCATCACATCATGTCCTTCTTTGTCTCATCTGAGTTTTTGACTTAGTCTGTTTTGTCTAAGTATTGCCACCTTTGCTCTGTTTTGGTTACCATATGAATGGAGTGTCTTTTTCCGTCCCTTTACTTTTAGCCTGTGTGTGTCTGTAATCCTAAAGTATATATCTTGTAGACAGTATATAGTTGGATCTTGTTTTTTTTTTTTTTTCTTGGTCCATTTAGTCACTCTGTGTCTTTTTATTTGGGAGTTTAATCCATTTATATCTGAAATAGCAATAGGGAAGGATTTAATACCACCATTTTGTTGTTTTCAGTATGTCTTATACCTTTTTTGGTCCCTCTTTTCTCTCTTGCTTTGTGTTTTTTCCTTTGTGTTTCATTCACCTTTTTTTTTTGCAGTGACATGTTTTGATTTTTTTCTCATTTTCTTTTGTGTATCTTTTATGGGTATTTCCTTTGTGGTTACTATGGGGGTTACATAAAGCATCATATAGTTACAGTAGTTTATTTTAAACTGATAAGTTAATTTCAATCACATACAAATACTCTACATTTTTGCTTCTCCCTGCCCCCTCACACTTTATTATTAATGATACAAATTACATCGTCTTACATTGTGTATTCATTAGCATATTTTTACAGTTATTGTTTATAATTTTTTCTTTTAACTTCTCTGTCAGAATTAAAAGTGATTTACACACCACTGTTAGAGTATTATAGTATTTTGAACTTGTCTATATATTTAACTAGTGAGTTTCTTTAAAGATTTATTTATTTTCATTTTAGAGTGAGACTGTGAGAGAACGTGTGCACACACGGCAGGGAGGGGCAGAAGGAGAGGGGGGTGATAGTCTTAAGCAGGCTCCATGCTCAGCATGGGGCTCGATTTCACAACCCTGAGATCATGACCTCAGCTGAAACCAGGAGTTGGATGCCTAACTGACTGCACCACCCAGGTGCCCCTAACCAAAGAGTTTTATACTTTGCACAGCTTTTGTGTTGTTGTTTAATGTCCTTTAATTTCAACCTAAAGGACTTCCTTAGTATTTCTTATAAGGTAGGATGATGAACTCCCTCAGCCTTTTTTAATCTGGGAAAGTGCTTATTTCTCTTTCATTTTTGAAGAATATTTTTGCTAGTTATAGTTTTTTAGTTGGCAATTTTTTTCTTTCAGCAAGCACTTTGAGTATATCATCCCATTACCTTGTGGCCTACAAAGTTTCTATTGAGAAATCTGCCAGTAGTCATAAGGGGTGGGGGGCAGATAATCTTGTACATAATGAGTGGCTTTTCTCTTGCTTGCTTTCAAAACTCTTTTTTTTTTTTTTTTTTGACAATTTGATTATAATATGTCTTGATGTGGTTTTCTTTGAGTTCTTTAATTTGGATGTACATTTCCTTTTCTAGATTTGAGAAGTTTTTGGCTATTCTTTAACTAAACTCTGTCTCTTTCTCTCCTGAAATGCTTATAATATGTATATTGGTGTACTTTATGGTGTCTCATAAGTCATTTAGGCTTTCTTCAATCTTTCTCATTCTTTTAAATTTTTG
Source organism: Eumetopias jubatus (assembly GCF_037043125.1). Lineage (NCBI taxonomy): Eukaryota > Metazoa > Chordata > Mammalia > Carnivora > Otariidae > Eumetopias > Eumetopias jubatus. The sequence goes on from NW_028274812.1 coordinate 95,440,634, forward strand.
TTCTTCTGCCCAGATATTTTCAAATAACCTTCTTTAAATTTGTTGATTATTTCTTTTGATTGATCGAGTCTGATTTGGAGCCCCTCCAGTCCTTTTGTTTTGCTTTGTTTTTCCAGTTTAGTTATTGTGTTCTTTAGCTCCAAAATTTCTTTCTGGTTCTCCTTTATATTTTATATCCCTATTGATACTCTCATCTTGTTTATACCATCATTTTCTTAAGCTCATAGGGCATCTTTATTAGGGTTGTTTTGAATTCTTTTTCAGGTAATACACCTACCTTTCTTTAGGGTTGGTGTCTGGAGAGTTATTCTAGTCCTTTGATTGGATCATGTTTCCCTATTTCTCTGTGTTTCTTATAGCTTTGTTTTGGGATCCACACATTTGAAAAAACAGTCACTTCTCTCAGTCTTTACCAACTGGCATTGTACAGGGGAAGTCCCATTAGTCTGTCTAGCGATTCTGGGGGCCTTTGAAGCCTTTTTATGGAAGGATGCAATTTCTCTGGGCCTGAGTGAGCAATTTCTTAATTAGAGAGGTTTGCTATTTTTTTTCCTAGGAGCTCATAATATCTCACTCCCTTTGGTATCTATCAATAACTCTTTAAGTTCTAGTTTTGTAGCTGTAAGCTTCCCCACTGTGTTCTCAGTGGGCATTAGGCATCCACTGTATTCTTGTTCCCTGTCAGCATCCTTAGGTGGGACAAATATTATTCCCTCAGGCAGCCCTTGGGAAAGCTAGAATGCTGGATACATGCTCCACTCTTTTCTCTTCCTCCAGAGGGAGAAGTTTCAAGTGTGTGTCTTCTCTTGATCATGCTGAGCCATGCTAGCCGCAACAAACTCCCTCCCCCCACCTCCAAGACTCTTTGTTCTCAGCACTTCCCAGGAATCCAAATGATTCTAGTTCCTTCAGTGCTCCAAATGAGGTTAGACAGAAACCACTCTCTCTTTTTTTCTTTTAAAGATTTTATTTATTTATTTATTCATGAGAGACAGAGGGAGAGAGAGGGGGAGAGAGAGAGAGAGAAGCAGAGGGAGAAGTAGGCTCCTAAGGAGCAGGGAGCCTGATGCGGGACTCGATCCCAGGACCCTGGGATCATGACCTGAGCCGAAGGCAGATGCTTAATGACTGAGCCACCCAGGCACCCCAGAAACCAGTCTCTTGGGCAGCCCTGTGGATACATGCTCTACTCTTCTTTTTTCCACTCACAGGCAGTATCACAAGCGAGGGGTTTCTCTCCTGGCACACTTGTACAGGCTTGGGGGAGGGAATGATCTGGGTAAAGTGAAATTACTCATATAACTTGTTTCAGTGAGGCTCTTCTTGGCTTTGTGCTCACCTGGGGTACTTCAACTTCCTAATCCAAATCTGGAATTTTCATAAAGGTATTTTGGTCCATTTATTATTGTTAAATCAATGTTTAGTGGGAGAATGTGGGCTGTGACTTTCTATTCCACCGTCTTGCTGACATCATTCTTCTGTTTCTTTTTTGAGTAAATCAGAATGGGCTTGACGCCAAAAGAGGAGAGAAAGGAGGGAGAAAGAAATTTCTCCTTGTGCCCTGGAAGATACCATCCTTAGGTGTCTTTAAGGGCTTCCAGCAGCTGATGGCTTGAATTACTGGGTTTTAGGACCCATATTTTAATTCAGGTATGTTGAGCTTGCCTATGCACAGGTGTGGGTAAAGAGCAGGCTCTAGAAAACTGCCTGTGTATTCTTTTTTTTTTTTTTTTAAGATTTTATTCATTTATTTGACAGAGAGAGACACAGAGAAGGAACACAAGCAGGGGGAATGGGAGAGGGAGAAGCAGGCTTCCCATTGAGTAGAGAGCCCAATGTGGGGCTTGATCCCAGGACCCTGGCACCATGACCTGAGCCGAAGGCAGACGCTTAACAACTGAGCTACCCAGGTGCCCCCTGCCTGTGTATTCTTACTGTTTTATTTTCCACCATCTTGACTTTTGGATGAGGCAGGAAATTTATCTGTTTTTTTAAAGGGGTATAGGATGTTGACTTGCTCAAATGGGGCCAAAGGCTAGAGGTCAGAAGGCAATTAGCTATGCATCCTCAGCCTTATCTTCTTTGAGAGAGAGAGAGAGAGAGATTGCTGCTTGAGTGTAACTTTGGTATCTTTCATCCTGTAAACTTTGAGGCTTTTTTCCTTCCAGTGCTTTCTATAATGATGCACTTTAACTTGGAATGATGTTTAGGACTTCTCCTGAATTTCTTTTCCTCCCATCAAAAATCACTCATACTTTGGGTGCCTGGGTAGCTCAGTCAGTTAAGCATCTGCCTTCTGCTCAGGTCATGATCCCAGGGTCCTGGGATCCAGTCCTGCATCAGCATCGGTCTCCCTGCTCAACAGGGAGTCTGCTGCTTTCTCTGTCCTTCCCCCACTCATGCTTGTTCCCTCTTTCTCTCTCAAAAATAAATAAAAATCTTTAAAAAAATCACTCATAATTTGTATACTATTCTTTGCTTAGAGATTGCTGGATAATTTGATTTCTAATTCAAGCTTTACAGTGTTTGTAATAGTGGCCTAGTACATTACCTTACCCTACTCCTATAATTCCATCTGTATTTCATTAGAAGTCACAGAGGGTAAAGGTACACATTTCAGCAATCACGGCCAGGACAATGAGATGTTTTTGGAGGTGGCCAGTATTTTAGGTTCCATGATTTCATAACATACATGTGATTAACTTTTCTGTCCTCATATAAAACTGAATCCCTTCCATTCTTCCTCTTTACTGTTTGTACATATATACATGAATTTCTAACCATCAAGGTGGAGCAGAGAGAAATGACAGGTGGGAGGTAGGGTAAAGTTTGGTGGATAGGATAGGATTGAGTATAGTATTATGTAAAATCTCATCAAACTTTCAGGAGAATCACTTTATAATCTATCTGTAGGTTAAAAGGTTTTGAATCTAATCTGAATTGAAGGCAATTTACATTGTTAGGGACAATGTATATCTAAAAATAACTTTCCATTTAATTAGAGAGGCTAGAGCTATGTTCCGATCAAATAAACACAGTATGCTTATATTTTATGTGAAAAGTGATGTGTGAGTATTCATTGGAAAAGTAGAATGATTATGGCATGATTTAGAAAATATACAAATTACAACATATAGATCTTGCTCTCAGTGTTTATGATTGGCTCTACATGCAGTTGTATGAATTAATTATATCTAAGAAAGGAATGAACAAGAAAATACTCAGAATAATTTTCATTAGGAATGTTTAAAACTTGTATGGATAGCCCATTCCCCCCTCTTTTCTTTGAAACATTATGTATAATATCTGTCACCTAATTACGTATTTTATTTTCATAACACCTCCATCCTTTTCAAGTGGTAATAGACATGCTAGTAGAGGTGAAAATTGGTACAATCACTTGGGAAAAGTTTTTGGCACTATCTACTAGGGCAAAGTATATAGATACCCTCTGAAACAGCAGTTCTACTCCCAGATATTTGACTATGAGAAATAAGTTCATATGTTTACCAAAAGACATATGCAAGAATGTCAATAGCAGCTTTATTAAAAATAGTCAACTGCAAACAACTCAAATGATTGCCCACATAAAAATGGACAAAGACATCATAATATAATTCATAGAGTGGAATACTACACAGCAACAAATAAGAACAAGTAACTTACATGAAACAACATGGATAATCCTACAGATACTATGTTGAGTAAGAAAATTCAAGTAAAAGAATATACTGTATGGTTCATTTATATTAAGTTCAGGAATAGACAAAACTAATCCATGATGATAGAAATCATTACAGTGGTGGCCTCTTGTAGTGGTGGTTATTGTCTGTGAAGGATCATGAGGTAACTTTCAGAGGTATTAGATGGGTTCTTTGTCTTCTCTGGGTACTAGTTTATAAACATGAATATGTGCCAGTTGATTCACACTTGAAATTAGGGCATTTTATTGAATGTAGTTTGTACCTTAATAAAAAGGTTTAAAAAACTCAGCACAATATCTGTTAAAGTAAAGCACTATCTCCTGATTTTTTTTTTCTATAAAACTGAGGCTGTAGTATTGTAAGGTGGTCCAGCCCAATCTCTGGAATCAGACCAGGATCCAGGTTTGGTTCTTGCCTTTGTCAACATCACTTTCTTGAAGTGTGATCTTGGGCTAAGTGACTGACTCCAATTGAAGTGTGATCTTGGGCTAAGTGACTGACTCCAACTTTGGTGATCAGACCACATATTATGAACGTTAATATTAGTGTGCTGGAGAAATGTTAGGGACATGTTAAGATGCCTGGACATTTAGTTAAAAAAAGAAATAGTTTGTATGTTAAAATGCTACATAACTGTAATATCTGACAAAAGCTCTGAAATTAAAAATGGAAAAAGAAAAGGAGTGAAGAATGAGGTAAAGGAATTATACACATAATATTGTCTGGGTATATGTAAAGGCAAAACACATTACCCTTTCTCCATCTGTAGTATTGAGGTAGGAATAACAAAAAAAATTTCATTACATAATCAGTGCTTTTAAAATGAGAAATGGCAAAACCAGAGGAGTTATTTTTGTAATTTTATAAGCCTGTAGAATTGCATTTTCTTTATTCCTTAGGCCAAAGATTATTGTTATTTCTTATATTTTTTTCTTATTGTTAAAAAGAATATATTCTGTGATCAGTGAGGCGACTTAATGGTACAAGAAATTTTGACTTTTCTGGTTTGTGCACAAGTTGTACTAAAGAGTAATAGGAGTCTCTTTTTCCCATTGACTTACCATTGAAATCTACGCTTACTGTGTCTCATTGTCTGTCAGCCATGTGTTTGGCAGACATCTTCCTCAGATGAAGGACTGTTGACTCTAAATCAACCTAGATTTCAAGAAAGTGGGATTGCTTGATGGTAAAGGAGGATGAGATCATTCAATCTGTAATGAGAAAAGAAATTGTGTGAAGTTGGGGCTACTTTCTTTGTTATTTAATCTTTGGTAAGAGTATCTCTGTTTCCATAATTTATTTTGGTTTTACCATTTTATTGTATTTTCAGTATGTTATGATGAAGTCTAAGTTATCACAACCTTGGTACTAAATTGGAACAATGGTGACTGTTCCTCCTTTTGATGAACTTGTGCATGACATTAAAGTACATGATGATAAATATTACCTGCAGTTACCTTACCTTCAGTAAGGCAGATGTATTAAATTGCCACTGAATACCATTGAGGGGTATGTATCAATTGGACATACACTCATGTTTGCCTTGCCATCAAAACCAAGGTCAATCCATGAAAGTTTGAAGAAGTTGGCTTGCACAGATCTGCACCAGTCAACTCTGTTTTATTGGACTATCAGGTCTGGATCAGTAAAATTACTTTTGGTTTCTGACCACAGATCTCTTTGATAGAATTCCCTTGATCTGAAAAAAAACCAGGTGACATCTGGAGAGAGGTGATAGACGAACAATGTGGCAATGTGGAATTGAATTAAATGGACACATAAAGTAGGCTAGATATGTTCTAGAATAATATGTTCATCAGTGTTCCTGTGATATTAACTTAGAGCTGGAAAGGTGTAGTTGGAATTTGGTTGCTCTAGTTAGACTAAAGATTTATACAGTTTTTGTGTCTGTGTCCATGGCAGAATTTTAAATAAAACATGTTTTTATGAACTTGGTAATACTGGATTACTTATATTACTAAGCCCTGAGAATTAATAGAAAAGTGAATATTTTTTTCTGGGTTCTATGGATCACTTAATAACTTAAAATTTCTTTGAATATAGTTGACATATAATGTTACATTAGTTTCAGGTGCACAACATAGTGATTCAACAATTTTACGCATTATGGAATGCTCACCGCAAGTGTATCCATCATCTGCCATCATATGATACTATTAAAATTTCATTAACTTTATCTCCCACTCCCCTTCACCTATATTGCCCATCCCCCTACCTTTCTCCCCTCTGGCAATCATCAATTTGTCCTCTGTATTTATAGGCCTGATTCTGCTTTTTGTTTGTTTGTTTATTCCTTTGGATTTTTTTTTTTTTTTTTTTTTTAGATTCCGCATGTGTGTGAATTCATACGGTATTTGTCTTTCTTTGTATTAGTTCACTTAGCATACTCCCTTTTAGGTTTATCTATGTTGTTGCAAATGGTGTGATCACATCCTTTTTTTTTTAAGTCTCATTCTTTTTTATGGCTGTATAAGATTCCATTGTGTATGTGTATATCCATTTGTCTTTCAGTGGACATTTTGGTTTCTTCCATATCTTGGCTATTATAAACAATACTGCAACAAACATAGGGGTATATATATCTTTTTTGAATTAGTGCTTTTATTTTTTTGGGGGGGTAACTACCTCATAGTAGAATTATTGGATCACATGGCATTTTTATTTTTAATATTTTGAGGAACCTCCATACTGTTTTCCACAGTGGCTGCACCAATTTACATACCTACCAGCAGTGCATAAGGGTTCCTTTTTTCCCTCATCCTTGCCAACACTTGTTTTTTCTTGTCTTTTTGATTTTACTCATCCTGACGGGTGTAAGGTGATATCTCATTGTGGTTTTGATTTGTCTCTCCCTGATGATTAGTGATATTGAGCATCTTTTTGTATGTCTATGTCTTCTTTGGAAAAATGTCTATTCATGTCTTCTATTTTTTTAATTGGATTGTTTGTTTCTTTGGTATTGAATTTTAAGTTCTTTATATGTTTTGGATATTAACCCCTCTTATTGTATATGTCATTTACAAATATCTTCTCCCATTCTAAAATAAACTGAAAGTGGATTAAAGACCTAAATGTGAAACTTGAAACCATAAAAATCCTAGAAGAGATCACAGGCAGTGATTTTTAGCCATGGCAACATTTTCCTAGATATTTCTTACCTCCCAAGGCAAGGGAAACAAAAGCAAAAATAAATCATCCGAACTAAAAAGCAGGTATTACTGGTTCCCAGGGTTTAAAATAAATAGAGTAACCTTTGCTCCTGTGAGAAGGCATTCCTATCCTGAATATTCTGAACATATTGGAATAAAATTAAGTTAAAACTGTGTAGATGGTGTAGAAATAATTTGTGAACTTTAGTCTTCTGTTTTGTTTACCCTTGCTCCTGAGTGCATTCCTTTAAAATAACTTGGTTTATCTGGATTATTCTAATTACGTGTTGTAAGTATTATAACAAGCTCCCAACTGAGTCTCTCTTAGCATTTGATTTTCCTGGTACTTAAAATTATAGTTTTCACATTTCACTTTTTATTTCCAGTCTCCATACTTTTGTCTGGATGTAGTTTGTATACTTAAACATATATTTATTTTTTCTACACAATGGGGAAATTAATTATTTACCTCTCTTTCCTCAAGTTTGTGCAAACTTCTTTTACCTCTTTCCTATAGCTAGGTATATACAAACATAGAAACTGTATTTGAGCATTGTAACTACATTTTTTTTACTTCCCATGTGTTAAGATACTGTTCTTGTAGGTGAATGAATTGGGAAGAAAAATTACCTTCAAGTAAACATAATTATTTAAATCTATACTTCTTAATGAGATGTGCTTAGGTAGTAATGAAAACATGGCTATATTGTACATTTTTTATTTCACAAGCTGTGAAATCACAAATCAAGCCACACTGTTTCCCCATAAAATTTTGGGTATTACAAGATAGTGTAAAGGACTTTGTTAGAGCAAAAGGATGGACACAATGCTTGCTTTATCCCCTGCACTTGCATGCCATTTTGGAGTTACAAAGCACTTTCACATACATCATTGCATTTGATCCTCAGACAAACCCTGTGAAGGACATCATTATTCTCTCTTCTCAGATGAGAATCCAGAGGTTCAGGAGAGGTTAAGAGAGAGGCTTCAGTCTAAACCTCGTGTTCTTAAGTCTGAGGTCTTAATCCAACATCTTATAATTTCTCATTTGTAAAGAAAATCAAAGCAATTCAAATCTGAATATTTTTATGATGTAATGTTTTCTTTTCAGCTGAACTTCTTTTGCAGTTTTAAATCAAATGCATCTGACATGAGGCTTCATGTATTGTTCTGCATATTTCCCCCCACTGCCGGCCCAAAAAGAACCCCTGCATCATGACAGAAAATACTTAGTTTTATTAATTGATTTATGATTTAAACTGTATAATAGAGTGTTATTAGAAACACTTAGACCCTGCTTCTCATGTTTTCATGTGGAGGGATTTCAGCTAGGCTAACTCTTCTGATCTCTCTCCCACCCTTTTTTAGCTCTTTACCACTGAATGAGAAAAATCAGTTTTCAGATGAGTGAGTGTGATAAAAGTAGCTGGACATGGTTGGCCAAGAGCCTTCAGCTGTCTTCTCCTTGGATCAGTGTGTCTGTGGAGCTAGTGTGTTTTGGTTTCCTCTGTAGACCAGGTGTTAACTTAGTGGGCAGGTCCTTCTTCTAAGGTGGGATAGGGAATAAGTCAGCCCTGTGCTTCTGGGATGGTGTGAGGTGGTTCATTATGGTGTGCATCTACCAAACTCACTGGATCACATGTCTAACCAACATCTGTTTGCCTCATTCCTGTATCTCCTCAACACTCAGTTCCAAGCTTACCAGAGGAAGAAGGTTGTAATTCATTGGGTTACTTCAAAACTTAAGATTTAAGACCTGAAGAGAAAAATGCCCCTCCTTTTCCAGGAATACTTATAATTTTATTTATATCAAACCTTTATTTTATTTCTAGTATTCTTTGGTATAAATTATGAGTGTACATATTGGGCTAATAAAAATCTATCTCATTACTTTTTATTGTAATATAAATATGGTACTATGCCCTCTTCTTAATGTTGTGTAAGAGGGTGATTATCTTAAAGAGGTTTAGTGGAGTTTGTTCTTGTTTTTTTTTGTTAGCTGCTCTATAAAATATAAGCAGTCATGCTCAATGTGTATATTATATGAGGGCCTTGGAAGAATCTGAAAACATTGCACCATTTCTATAATGTACTAGCTTAATATCATTTCAACCATATAAAATTTTCCACATAATTTCAGATAATAGTTTCCAAGCAAGTGAAAAGCATGCCATATTTTTATAATTTATACAGATGACTGTATAATGCAAATCTTAACGATTCTTTTTTTCCCAAAGATTTTTGTTTATTTAAGAGAAAGATAGCAAGAGAGAGCACAGAGTTAGAATGAGAGGGAGAAGCAGGCTCCCTGCTGAGCAGAGAGCTCAATGCTGGGCTCCATCTCAGGACCCTGAGATCATGACCTGAGCTGAAGGCAGATGCGTAACCGACTGAGCCACCCAGGTGCCCTTTAACAATTATTCTTATGGAAATAGTCTTTATTTATAAATATGATTAGTATAATATAATTAATCACAGATGAGCTAATAGGCCCATTTCAAGAACTTTCATGAACAGAAAAGACTCACAGTTTTTTCCAGAGTAATAGAACCAATGATGTTTGAATTATAGAATTATCATCTGCTAAAACTGGAAAGAATATCAAGAATGACACTTTTATTTTTTTACCCCTCAAATGCTGGGAATGCAAGAAAGGAATCTTAGAGTACATCTCTTAGATCCAAGAAATTTAAGAGTTATGCGACTAATTAATAGTAATACCTGGATGAGAATCGTCAATGCCATTCCAGTATTCTACCCCGCAGGTATTAAGTTGCCCCACGTTCAAAATAGTGATTTATAAATGTCAGCATAGTGTTCTTAAAGCAATCTATTAACAAATGTTTCTTTTCTAATTCTGTTTTACTTTTATCCCCTTTTAGGGGGAAAATAACATTTGAGACTTCAAATGTCAGAAACACTCCTGCACGTTTTCTCAGAAAATGCATTTACATCCATTTATATACATTTGTGTGCATATATAGATTTTATAATTATTTTCTCTAATATTTCTCATTTTCTTGTTGACGTAATCCATGATTAATCAATGTTTACTGCTTTTGCTTTGAATTTACAGAATCTGTTTGTCCAACACGAATTCCAGTGGCAGCTCGCGATGAGAAAGGGTTTGATATTCTTTTAGGCGTGGGTGTAAAGAAAAAGGTTAAGAAAAGAATCCTGCTTTCACCAACAAAGATAAAAGGATATGAAGTGACATCAAAAGTTGACTTATCAGAATTCACAAGGTATATGTTTTGTGTTGATACAAACTTTTTTTATATATGTCTGTAGACATGTTGAGAATTCTTTAAGCTTATGCACATTCTTCTTTTTCTAGCAATGTTTTCCCCGAAGGTCTTCCTCCATCGTATGTATTTGTCTCCACTCAGAGATTTAAGGTCAAGAAAATGTGGGATCTATGGAGAATTTTAACCATTGATGGAAGGCCACAAATAGCAGTTACCTTAAATGGTGTGGATAAAACGTTACTATTTATAACAACCAGCATAATTAATGGCTCACAAGTGGTCACTTTCGCTGACCCTCAAGTTAAGGTAAAGATGCCTGGGTACGATTATGATGGTATTCCTGGGGGAATCACCACCAGGTTTGTGTGTGTTGGAGGAAGAGAGCCATAATTTTAACATGGCTGAAAAGATACTGACTTCATAGTTTAATGTTGCTTTATTGAATAAAAGCAACAAATGAAGGAAAGTTGTTTCTTAGATGGGATTAAGGAGTGGGGGGACCTCACATTTTTTGAGTACCTGCTATTAGATGCCAGGAACATTTAATTATAATATTCACCCAACGCAGAAGCCATTGCTCTCACTGTACAGACCAAAAAAAAAAAAGTTTAAAGTATATTAAGTTCCATCTCAAAGTAACACAGCTAGTAAGTGGTGGCATCAGGAATTGAAGTTAAGTCTCATCAAAGTCATGTTGGTTCATCTTACACTGCCATGTCCTATAAGATATTGAGAAAAAGGCATTTGTTAACCTTAAATACAGGTAGATAATGAGTGCAGAATTCCCATTTATTAGGAGAATGCTTTGTTTTCCCCAAAGGAGACTATATTTAGTAAAATTGATAAACTAAAGATAAAAGTGTATTTTCCAAGTCAAATGTGTTCAGAATACAGATGCCAGTGATAGAAACAGTTATGTTTTGATCATTATTATAATTATAGTCTGAGTATATTGTATAATTTAGGAAATGTACAAGGTTGTATATGAAATTATGCCACCTGTATAATTTCTTCATTTGTTAAGCAGATTAAATTTCTTAAAAATTTGGCTGCCATTTTTATTAAGGTCAATATGCTAGGTTCTGTAAGAAATCACAAATGAATAAGACATGTTTCACACCTTCAAGGAACTTATTTATAATGGAAGATTGAAGGCCTCTGGTATCTAATAGAAGTACAAGGTATTAATGGAGTGTAGAGGGAAAAGATTCTAACACAATATGTAGGCAAGTCTTATTAATGAGATGCTTTTTGGGCTGGACCTTGAAGAAGATACAGGATTTTGATGAAGAGAGCGAAGGACATGTAAGTCAGTGGTTCAGTATTGAGTAATCGTTGTAATAAAATGCAGGGTTTTTATTTAAAGAAGAGAAAGTGGTGTCCCTTGTGTTTGGAGTATAAGATACATGAAAGAAAAAGCTAACAAGGTGCGAGTTCAATCTGTGGGGACCTGGAAAGCATACAAAAGGTTTTGGGCTTCATCCAGTGGATGACAGGATTTCATCAAAAAGTCTTGAATCATAGGTGTATCATGGTCAAAGCTGCTCTCTCTTCTCCTTCTCCTTTTTCTTTCATAAAAAAATATTTTCATCTGTATCCTGGAATTGCTCTAGGCCTGGGAATCCAGAAATTAATAAGATGTGGCATCTTCTCTGATGGAATTAGAGATATATTTGAAAATTATTCAGATAAAGCAAGATATCCATGAACATAAACTATGGCAATGAAAATGTTTGAAATGGTGAAGTGAATTTGAGTCATTTAAGAGACATATTTGGTAGAACTTTGCATCTGGTTATTATTGCAACTGAGGGAAAGGCAAGAGGTAAACACACTTGTTGCAGTTTAGAAACTGAGGATATTATTATCCAAGGGAAACCGAGAGGAAGAAAGTTTTGGGGATAGTTCAAGTTCATTTTGCTACACTCTCCCTCAGGCTGATTGTGAAATATCCTGGTAAAACTATACTAGCCGGTATTAGAATTATAGATCCCATATGTAGGAAAGAGGTTCAGGCTGTTGTAGATATGGGAGATATTCTATAGAGGTAGTATTGACCTGTAAGAATAGATAAGATAATCAAAGGGGAGAATGAAAAAGGTTAGTGACAGATCTGTGGGTTAATGACCTCATCAAAAGAAATGAGGAAGAGAAGCCCTCAAAGAAATAGAGAATGAGCAACTGGAGAAGAAGAAATGAAGATGATCAAGATGGTTTGAGTCATGGAAGTTGAATGAGAATATCAAGGAAGATGGACTAGTTAAAGGTCTAAAGTTGCAATGAAGTAAATAGGATGAGAAATAGGAGAAGCCACTTGGATTCAGAGATTAGGAATTCATTTGTGACCTTGAGGGAATTGTTTCAATAAATTGTTTGATACATCTACTTACATGTAATGGATATGTAATGGAAAGTAGGGCTTCATAAATTAATTGGTGGGTAGAATTTGAGACCCGGCTTGGATCAGGGTGAATTAGTATATAATACAAGCATTCTGTGTGGTATGGATTTATGGTTGGCAGCAAAGAAATGGGAACAAAGAAAAAGAAAGATTAGGAATTTTACTTATGAATCTTCCATACTTTCTTCCTGTAGACATTATTTGATGAAGGCTGGCATCAAATTCGTCTCTTAGTAACAGAACAAGATGTAACTCTGTATATTGATGACCAACAAATTGAAAACAAGCCCTTACATCCAGTTTTAGGGATCTTCATCAGCGGGCAAACTCAAATCGGAAAGTATTCTGGGAAAGAAGAAACTGTTCAGGTGGATAAAAATGATTTGCTTTTTGCATTGTATAAAGTGAGCTTTTGCTGTCCTTTGTGATAGTATTTATCACATTTAACTGTATTTAACTTAATTATTAATTCCTTTAAGACACTTAAACAAAATGTGATCAGTTTATTAGTGAAATTTTGTGTTTGAGTGTGTGTATGAAAACACAAAATTAGACTTAATAGATTTTATAGGAATTCTTAGAAAACTGTTCCCCTGGGTTCAGGATAGAATTCTACATTCTTATGAAACATTAATTTCATATTTCCCAGGAGAAGCATAGATTAAATAATAACTTGGAAAAGAGACTGTGATTAGAGCTGTGAGTTGGGAGCTATAAAATTTCTCTGCAGCTGTGAGGTTACAGTCGGATTAATGCATTTCGGGATTCTTAAAACTGTTACTTTTTTATATTTTTTAAAAAGTGGAGTATCTATGTGTGTGGGTTGAGAAATGTGTGTATAAAAAGATAGCCATTTCTTGGACAGTCCCTTATTTGAAAATGTATACTTTCCCATTCTGTTTCTATTAAGGGAAGACTGTCATATTCAAATTACACCACGCTCTCTCTATATTAATGTTACATGTCAGAGTATAGTAAATATTTAAATAGCAACAGGTGCTTGGACTACTCATCACACAACACTCCATGCCAGCAACTAAATCTCTGAAACTAAAGATGACTTCTTAAGCTCACTCTTTTGTAATCAGAAATGTAGACATTTAGGATAAACACAGAAGGCCCGGGAAAACTTTTAAGTGTCCTAGGAGATGCTCTCTAGGCTAGCTCTTAATATAGAGATACTAAAAAAGCCCCAGTGCGTTCCCGAAGGAAATTAAAGTTTTGTTTTTGGTGCTAGAGTTTTCCTTATGAATTATGTTGCATCACATCTTTAAACTATATATTAGGTATTTAAATTTCGTATTATTATTTTTTAGCTAGGTGCTGTGATTTAAGCCTTCCATGACTGCTCATGTAGTTGGTTCGCTCTTATGAAGCAGTTAGCTTGGGCCTCAATTTTAACCTGATGGGGTTTATGTTCCTAGTTTGATGTCCAGAAGTTGCGCATCTACTGTAACCCAGAACAGAACAACCGAGAGACAGCATGCGAGATTCCTGGATTTGTGAGTAGGATGGAATCTTCCTCCCAAGTGTTTCCTTCAGTACTTTCAGAGCAATAAATAAAAGTCATATAATATGTGAGGCTTAATTTAATATACAGAGTTAATTTCTTTGTTGTCAGTGCAATTAAAGTTACATTGATTAAAACATACTTTGATGTTCATAATTGAAATAAAATGATAATGTATCACTGTACAAGTGTGAGTGGAGGAGCACAAGGAAATGTTTTCTTCACACCTCGGAGTGTGATGTTTGCGGTACTCAAGTGAAGCAGGACTGGACCTGCTCTAGGAAAGTCTAGGATTCTTTGAATATCCAGAGTATCTGGAGTGTCAAATACATTTCTATACTTAATTAAATGTGTGGACAGAATACCCCATACAGCACAATTCTAAAGAATAGGAAGTGATTCATTTTCCTGTTCACCAACATGTTTTCTCAAACCATAATGAATATACAGGTTTCTTTTTGTTTTTGTTACCTAAGGAAGATTTTCTTGTATTTCAAGGATATAGTAACTTTCCATTTATGTGGCTATTTTCATTAATGTGTTAGGAGGAAAAAATTATAAGCTAAAATGTTAGAGTCTGATAATATATGTGTGCTTGTGTGTGTGTGTGTGTGTGTGTGTGTGTGTGTGTGTGGTCCTTTTTCCCTAGGGCAAAAAAAAAGGTATATTTTTGTAATGCAAATAAGATAGGATGTTTTAAACTTTTTACAGTGTGGATTCCCAGTGACCTTTGAGCTCATGTCATAGTTCTTTTAGTTTGTAAAGTCATACTACCATCATCTTCTTTTTTTCCTATCAAACTGAATAACCTACAAATCTACATGTTCTGAAAACTTGAGGACGTAGGGTAGTATGTTTAAATGCTCTATAATAATATCAACCATGGAACCTTTTAGAAATGATTCATTTCGTGGTCTTTTAGAGAGGTAATTGTTTAAACACTCTAACTTTTATTTTAGATACTTATAACTTGAAATACAGTCCTCTAATCTCTCCTAAAAGTATTAATATGTGATTACATTCTGAGAGTCCATTTTATATACTTTATTTATTGATATTTCTGCCTTAATTTTATGACCATTAGCCTCCCACATCATAAAAGCACAAGAATAGATAGTGGATTTTGAGTTCTGACATTCACTTTTTTTTGTGTTTTTATGTCTCCTTCCTTACTTTCAGGTGTGACTTCATGTAGCTTACCTTTTGCATCTTTATTCCCACTTTCCCATTTTCTGATCTAATTTTTATTGTCTGGAAAGATTATTAACCTTTTTAAAATCGTGTATTACTCAGTAAGAAGCAAATTGTTTAGTGAGGAGGTCTCCTAAAGTAAAATGCAGAAAATTTAATGCATGGAATTTGTGACTTTCTTAGATATGTTTTGGCTTTTTCCTCTGGTTTTCATATGACTTCCAGAAAGTTCAAAAGAGCATATAAATTTCACCCTGGCGTATTTTTGCTCCTGCGTGGCCATTACACCAAGCAGCTTTGGCATTTCCATTTTCTCATTCTGCTCTTCATTGTTGTTCATGTCCTTACTTTATTCTACTGTAAATGTCATTATAACGTGTATTAATGTCATTTTTTTAGGACATTTGCACGTACATGTTTTAGTTCTTGCTGGTTTTGATACTTCATGTATCTAGAACCTGGACAATAAAATATCTATAAATTAGGAAGATAATTTAGAAATTTAAAAGCGTCCTTTAAAACACATTCATTGTTGTTTTTCTTTCAGAATGGTGAGGTAGGCCTGGAAACTATTATTCTCCTTAAGGTAATATTTGTATTGTGGGACTGTTTAGCTTCCTTCCATCAACTGTAAGTACATTAAACAAATAGAACTCATTTTTATGTAGTCTGCATTTAGTTTTCATAGCTTTTTGTGATTCAGAAGTTCTTAATGGATTGTGCTAAATAAAATTGGAAAGCAGATGTAAGATATCTTTACAGTGTCATAAAGACATGCAGACACCTACACATATGTACATATAGATATACATGTGTCTTTCCATGTTTGTTGTTGATTTCTGTTTTTGTCTCTGTAGTGCCTCAATGGTCCCAGTGATGTAGGTTCAACCCCAGCTCCCTGTTTCTGTCCTCCAGGAAAGCCAGGACTACAAGGCCCCAAAGTGAGTCATACCGAACTTGCTTTTTTTCTTTTTTTTTGGTTAAAACACACAAGAGCTGAGCAAATGCACAAAATTCCTAGTCACCACTAACGCTATTGTGAAATTTCTACGTAATGCCTTAGAACAGTTTAAAACCTTAGTTTTAGTGATTTTTTTTAAAAAAGTGTATTCCAGGGGCGCCTGGGTGGCTCAGATGGTTAAGCGTCTGCCTTCAGCTCAGGTCGTGATCCCGGGGTCCTGGGATCGAGTCCCGAATCGGGCTCCCTGCTCTGCGGGGAGCCTGCTTCTCCCTCTGCTTCGCTCTCTCTCTCTCCCTCTGTCTCTCATGAATAAATAAATAAAATCTTTAAAAAAAATTAAAAAAAATAAAAAAGTGTATTCCAATCTATACTTGCTTTTGAACCTAGAACTGATACCCTTGGCCCACAGTAAAGTGAGGGAGGGGAGTGTTATTAATTTATTTGCTGGTTTATCTTTTTTTCCCCAAACACTGCTGCCAAATTCCCAGAATGATACCTCCTTACAACCTCATAAAAAAATGAAGCAATGGCATTTGTTGAGATATGTTTCTAAATCCTTAGTTTGTCAAAATGATTCTCAGAAAAATAAAATAGAAATATTAAAGTTGATTTCAGTGTTATGTTTGGTTTTGGTGTCTAATTCTAAAAATAGAGGCATATATATCAATTTTACTTAATCATGTAATAATTACTTTTAGGGAGTATGTTCTCTTATTAGTCTTGTTCATATATGCACGTGTTCCACTTGTATCTATTAATTTATGTGTATAGAGTTTGTGTATATAAACATTTACATAGTTGTGTATACATTTTTATATGATTGGAGCCATGATGTGCATGCCATTTTATAACTAGTTTTTTTTATATAACTAAATAATCTGAATATGTTTCTATGCTATTAAGTATGAATGACTGTTTTTAAGTTGATACTTACTGTGGGATCACTTAGACCCGGGTTGATACTGAGATATTAAGTGGTTTGTCTGCTATACATAAATCTTGCTCATTGTTTTTTTTTAGGATTTATTTACTTATATTAGAGCTTGAATAAGTTGGGGGGAGGGGCTGAAAGAGAGTGAGAATCTTAAGTAGGCTCCTTGCCAAGTACTCAGCCCAACACAGGGCTTGATCTCACGACCCTGAGATCATGACCTGAGCCAAAAACAAGAGTTGTTCACTTAACTGACTGAGCCACCCAGGCGGTCCTAAATCTTATTCATTTAATATTATCTTAAAATACCGTACTTAGATAAAAATAATGTCTAACTTGGAAGCAGATATGACTCCCTAGCCAAAAAGCGTGTTTTATGTATTCATCATTTATTGCTTGAGGTGTCCAAGCAATAATTACTAATTTTTGTTAACTATGAATTGTAATGTTCATTTAGATAGAATTTCCTTAGTGTTTCAGTCACCATGACTGAAAAATTTAGCTTTTAAACTGCTCATCTAAGATAATTTGTTTCCTCCCATCTTTCATGCATGTTTCTCCCCTCCATTTTTTTTTAATTTAAATTCAATTAGCCAACATATAGTACATCAGTAGTTTCTGATGTAGCATTCAATGATTCATCAGTTGCATATAACACCCAGTTATGCTCATCATATTTTTATGTGATAGCTCATGACCTACTTTAGGCCTCGCATTAAAATCAAGAAATGTAATTTAAAAAATAAAAGTATATATTATTTCATTCAAAGTAAATCTATTTGGCTGGGAATTTGATTTCAGTATATTAAAATCAATTTACTATTATAAACTATTTTTAGATTGCATTTAGGAAAGTTAATCCAGGTGTTTTTTGTTCTCTAGTTAAAGCAACTGCCATGTTATTTTGGGTGCCTTGACATAAAGAAGAAATGCCTATAGGATACTCCTGGGAGAATACACCTTGTAAGACAACTTGGTGTGATCTACCAGCAGACTTCTTTTTAAAAAATATATATTTATATACACATATATCTACACACATCTATACGCACGCACACACACACACACACAGTTTATTCCACTTGGAATATTATACATAAAAATGATTTGATCTGTAAGAGATATAATATGAAAATCAGGTGCACATAATGTCTGACCTCTCAAAGCCCCGCATGCTTTTCTGACTCCCAGGGAGGTTCAGATCACCCCCAGGATCTCTAAAAGGCTGTTTACTTTTGGGGAGGCATCAGATACATCTGATGTTTTCTGAATCTTTACTAGTGGTCTATTAGGTGTCTTGAAGTGACATCAATTTTTATTCATGTATGTTCCTACAGCAGATTCTTAGCACACCTTTTGTCTTCTCTGGTCAAGCCTCTGATATCGAGTATTTCCAAGTGTCATGTGTTCCTCATTTTCATTTTCTTTTTTTTTTCTTAGTCATAATCTCACGCTATTGCCACCTACTACTTTAAGTGAAATTGCAGTTTTCCACCAATCTTCAAATTGGCGTGGCTTCTTGATCTGCTTTCCATTTTCTTCAGAAAATCTGGCTGGAGGACAGGAACACACACACACACACTCACTCACTCACTCACTCACTCACTCACTCACTCACTCTTCCATCCTTTTAGGGCTCTTTCCCCTGGAGGTGGTTCCTTACGCACATCAGGGACCTGTATGTGAAAAACAGAATCCCTAGCAACACTCTGAGTTGTATTTCCTTTAGACAATTTCTGGCTTGGGGAATTAACAGGGTTTTAATTAGATTAGCAGAACTGGAACTAAAATAGATGAAGCCATTTTCCTATAGATCCAACTGAGGCTTATTGGCCTCAGTTTTTTGTTAGATGCTCTCTGGAAAGTTTTACAGATGTCCATCAAACAAAGTTACCTGTGAAGAACAGATCTCGTCTTCCTGTTAACCAGAAATAGAGTTCTGGGAGCCGAGAGTTGAGTCCTCAGACTGAAACAGGAGAAATTGCTGTGTGGATAGGGGGGTCAGTGCTTATTCAAAGATAAACTCATCTGTTTAAAATTCTCTGAGTTCCCCAAAGATATGACAACCCTATTGGAAAAACAGGTCAAAATAACTCTGGTTTCCTATACTTAGACTTACTTACCATGGCATTATAACTCTACAACAGGCATAGAAATATATATATTACTGGATTATGAGTTCCTTGAAGAAGAGCTAATTCATTTTGTATCCTTAATATCAAACATAGGGAGTGATTAAATTAATAAATCTGTTGGAATACTTTATATGTGCAAGCAGTTCACAATGAAGTTTAATACAAACTAAATTGTCCTTTGGAATTCCAATGTCTAACACAGTGCTTAATGGTAATAATTTTTTATTTAATGAATTATAAAATCATTGATTCACCCCTTTTCCCAGTTAACCTATATGGGATGCCTTTGTTGTGATATGAAAGATCCAGGCAATCCCCAATTTACAAACCCCCCTTTCAAAGGACCTTTTCATGTGAATGGCAACTTCTTCCCCCCACTTCAGTAGTAGGAACCTTTGTGGGGACAAACTCCCCATATTTGATCTAACCTTGATGTTAGATCTATTGTTTCTGAAGTGGAAAGAAGGCGTTTTTTCTTCTTTTTAGGAAGGAACAATTTCTTACAAATCCTTTTCTCTGAAATACCACCCTCTCTATCACTGTATCTCTGTTGATTTCCTTTGTTTCACCCTCCAGATACCACCCTTAGAGATTCATTCAGGCTATCAAAGTATCCTCTGTTTAAAATACAAAAGCCTTTGGAAAATTACAGGGGCCACTGGGCATTCACATTTTCATGTTAATTTTCCCAGACTAAGTGGATTCCTTCTAGCCTGAGAGAGTGGGTGTTTGAGTTTTGAGGGAGGGAAGAGCATGGTTTAGGAAAAGGGAATAGGTCTTAGGTCAGATACTCCTGCAGAGTCCGGAGGGTAGAATGAAGGCACAAGGAGTTTTGAGAAGAGAGCTTGAACACATGGGATTTGGGCCTAGGTGAAGAGTTCCAAAGACATTTGTTTTAGATGAGCAACCGAAAATATCAGCTTGCTTTTGCAAGCACAAGTGTTTCTTACTTTGATTATTCATATTGACACTACTTGAGAGGCCATATTCAGAGATGTTTCAGCTTAGTCCATGACATTGCCACTCCTGTCAACAACTCAAAAATCCTGTGGCACAAGTTCAATTCAACATATGTAAGTACTGCTTTTCAGCTGAACACATAGTTTTTAAAATTCAAAATGTGCAAATGTTTCAACTAAATTAGAAGAAAGTGGATTGGGAATTTAGTCACAATTGTACAATAATAGGTCCTATGTCTCATTTAATGTATTTGGAAATTGTTTTCTGTATTAAGTTTGCTAACAGTCCCCAGGTCTGGTTCTAATAAGTGTATACATTTTAACGTGGGCAGGGATAGTAGTGTTTAGGAGCATGGACTCTGGAGCTGAATTGGCTGAGTTCAAGTGTCATCTCCACTACTGCGGTGTGACCTTGAACAAGTGACTTACACTTCTGGGGCCTCAGTTTTCCTATATAAAAAATGAGAATAATAAAATTACTTCATGGGATTATGATGAGGATTAAGTAACTTAGCAGTGCTTAACATATAATAAACAGTCAAGATAGAGCATTGACTTTTATTACAGTAATACAATTGAATTTTTATTCTGATTGGTCTTCTCTCAAAAATTAGTGTCTGTCTTTATTTTCCCAATTTTATGGAAACAACACCAAACCTTCCTCAGTTTTTGCAAATAAATCAATAGGGCAATAGTCAGAATAACCAGTAAAACCTACCAGCAATAATAGAACCTGCAAAAGAGATTATTTTCCCTCTTGGGGCTGTTCACCAATGTTATGGTCCTTTTGATGTCACATTGGATTTATCTTGTGAGTGATTTTTTTTTTTTTTTTGTCTTGGAAGCTTAGTTTCTATTTATTTAAAATGTTAATATGTTTTGTATTTTGATGCAGTGTTAAAACACAAATTTCGTTTCTTCTTTTACCAAAGCTGTGTTCCAGCTTCATCACAGTAGACGATAAACCCTCTCAGATACTTTTGATATACTAGATTTTGCTGATAATAATACTCTGCAAGTAAAGGGGGTCATTAACAGGAAATATGATTTAAAATAAATCAATCCACCAATAGTTATTGAATCCCTACTTGATACGCAGCATTATCAACCCTTCCCACCCCCTCAAAAAAGGGAGAAAATAAAGACTCTGTTTTCAAGAAGTTTCAATCCAAATGGTAAATGAAGACTAATCAAGGGAAAACTGAGAAAACTGCTTATGAATAAGGGATCAGTGATAGGAGCTGTTATAGCATTTCAGTAGAAAAAGACATCAAGGGAAAAAGGAATAATGGATTCTTAAGTGGAAAAGGAAGAAAAAGTTCCTGTCAGGGGAAGAAAAGATGGAATCTGCTGAAAGATAGCAAGTGCCTGGGTGGCTCAGTCATTGTCTCTGCCTTTGGCTCAGGTCATGATCCCAGGGTCCTGGGATTGAGCCCTGCATTGAACTCCCTGCTCAGCGGGAAGCCTGCTCCTCCCTCTCCCACTCCTCCTGCTTGTGTTCCCTCTCTCAACGTGTCTCTCTCTCTCTGTCAAATAAGTAAATAAATAAAATCTTTAAAAAAAAAGATAGCGAGTCCAATTTGAACAGGGATAAAGGATGGCAGAGAGGCTAGAGATTAAGGTGGATCCTCTCAAAATAAGAGAAAAACTCCAACTCCCTAGAGAACCAGAATGTTACTCCTTATTGCCCAGCTAACACTGGAAGTCCTTGGGTTAGAACTATAAATTCTGTTTCTTCAGCAAGACAGAATATGTTTCAGCATAATATTTCTCCCTGGATTTACACTGTTCTTTCTCTATTTCTTTTAAAAATAACATTTCCTGGGCGCCTGGGTGGCTCAGTTGGTTAAGCGACTGCCTTGGGCTCAGGTCATGATCCTGGAGTCCCCGGATCGAGTCCCGCATCGGGCTCCCTGCTCAGCAGGGAGTCTGCTTCTCCCTCTGACCCTCTTCCCTCTTGTGCTCTCTCTCTATCTCATTTTCTCTCTCAAATAAATAAATAAAATCTATAAAAAAAAAATTAAAAAAAAAAAAAACATTTCCTTTCTTCTCAGCCCTTCCCCATGCTTTGTCTCTTGGGCAGCTCCTAAGTGAAAAGCCCAACCCCCATTCATTGGCCACTTAATAGAGTTCACATAGTTCTTTCCATTTTTCCTGTTATGTTTCAGGAACAACTCTCTGTAGCCAGTAACCTGAAGTAGTATTTCAGATCTTCAGATTTGGCTCTGTGAAAGTACCCTTAGTTTTGGTCTTTAGTTAATTTATAATTATTGGGGTCCTGTGTGAATGGGTTCTTAATGCAAATAATGACTTATTGAACTGAAATCAGCTGCCTTGCCTCTGTGCAGAAGTTTACTGGTACTGATGGCTGAGACTTCATGTTTTTAAGCAAGATGCCCCGTGTGGGTCTCATGGATTCAGCAATAGATTAATATATTAATTTTGAAGTATTTTTTAGAATTATACAACACCCTCACCTCATGAAAAATGTTGCTTTCATTGCTTTTTTCATGGGTGATGACTATCCGAACGGTCAGTATTGGCCATGGGGCAACATACTAGAGTTTCATAGAATGTGCCTTGGCTAATTGTCATATTGTATGGTTTAATGTTCTTTGGACATCCTTGGTTTGTGGGGGGCAAAGGTCATTTCTTAATTTCTTAGTCCCTGTGTTCAAGGACTATGGGGGTTGGGCAGAGTTGTCTGGCTTGGGCCTCACTCTCATGTAAATACTCAGAGTTAAAAATTTTAACATTATGTTAAATAAAGTTATAAATAGAGGCAAAGAGACACATCGGCTAGAATAAAAGAAATGACTGTCATGCAGCTTTAAACTTGAGTCCTATGTGTAAGATCATATAGCCTGTGGACTTTTTTAAATAAATGATTGCAAATTGAATTATTACATCATAGGTCATTGATATCTGTCCTGTAATGCTGAGAATAGAATTAAGTCTAAATAGAAGAGAATTATGAGAGAAAAATGGCTGGCATTGAGACCATATTTGCTACAGCACTTCAGAATTCTAAAACTGTATCCTGACATAAATATTGACATTTTACATTGGTGAAGAGTACGTTACTTGTTATACCTGGTGTGCTCACAGAAATAAATCATTGAAAATTTTATGTAATAAAAAGCCTTTATTTGGTAAAGTGGGCATTTAAAATATGCCATTACTTTTCTAACCCTATTTTGGGATGTCTCTTGTTGTTGTTGTTGTTCTTCCTTCTTCTTCCTCCTCCTTTCTTCTTTCTTCTTCTTAAATATACAAAGAGCTACAAATCATGGAATTAGCTTGAACCTTGAAGGGCTCTGACAGCAGCAGTGTGGTTGGTTGTTTTGGACTGAGAATTTTTTTTTCCTTTCTAGGGTGAACCTGGACAGCCTGGGAACCCTGGCTACCCTGGACAATCTGGTCAAGATGGTAAGCCTGTGAGTACTGAAAGCTTAGTCATCTCCAGTACTGGGATTATGGTGTCAAAGTAGAAATTGCCCTGGGCTAAGTTAAACAGGCAAAGGAGACTTTACTTAAGACTACTGTAATAGGGAGAGATTGAACTCCACTCACTGAAACAAAGAAATGGAGGGTTCTTGAGTACTGGCGGGAGCTAGTGGAAAAGTACTGGAGGACTTCAGGCTGTTGATCAATGGGATGGAGCAAATTGAGTTATCCTGAGTTTGGCACATGTTTTCCTCTGTGATTAGGCCATCTGTCTTTGCTAACTGGCACTCACCAAAGTTAGGGTTCTACCATCTCACAGAGACTGGAAGATCTGGGTACTTATCTTTCTGGATGATTGTATTTCAAAGGGGTGGCTCCTAGGTCCTTGAGAAAGACATTCCTTGCTAGTTGTAAAACTGAGAAGAAGCTTTTAAAAAGGTTTGCCACTCAAAGGGTCAGAGAAAGAATTTATAATTACAAATTTTCTGGAGTGAATGCTCTAAGAAAAGGGAGATCAGGGGCTTAGAATCAGGGAGAAGCCTGACTGAAGTTTACTTAAACAGAAGAGAACATTAAGCCTGGCTTGGTCAATAGAACCAGCGTTCTAGTCACTTAATAGGCGAGTTACTCCAAAATTGCATACATCTTTGTTACATTGAAGAAGTTGTCCAGTGAGTATTGATGAATAGCTAGGTTCAGAAATCTTTATTTTTTCCCTTCATGTCTATGAAAGTTTTCAAAAAAAATCTTTTTAAAAGGGATATTTCCTAAGGACATAGATGCACTAGAATATACTTATAATCTGAAAAAACTAATATCCTCCAAGTTTCAAGAGAACTTTAAGGACATTTTTGAATTAAGGAAATATAAAGCAAATCTACTTGAAGGCATTCTAGGCAAATATTTTCAGGTAGTTCAGCTCTCAACATGTTTATAACAGTAAATAAACATTAGGAATTTGCCTTTAAATGTTAAATAATTGTCACCAAAAAAGTATCTCCTAAGAGTCTTTCTTTTAAGAGGGAGAGTGGGGAGGGGCAGAGAGAGAGAGAATCTTAAACAGGCTCCATGCTCCGTGTGGAGCCTGATGCAGGGCTTGATCTCACAACCCTGGGATCATGACCTGAGCTGAAATCAAGAGTTGGATGCTTAACTGACTGAAGCACCCAGGTACCCCTAAGGGATTTTCTTTATCATGAGACATTAACCTCTTGCCATGAAAGATGGAAAGGTTTGTATTGTGAGTCAGTAATGTTTAAGGAATGAAGGAACCACAGCCTAATGGTTAAACCATCAGTACCCCAACCATCACTCTACAGGAGCTTGTTATTCCCTGAGAGAGGTTTGCTGACAGACTTAATACAAAAATACAGCCAACTTTTGAAGAAGTAGTGAAGTGTTGCAGCCTTTTATGCCAGTGTTGTGTGGGAAAAGTGTTAAATATACAGGTGAACCTCTCTAGAGAGAGACTGTCAAAGAAGGGAGTCTGAAGAGGGCACAAGATGGTGACCAAACGAAGCTGTGGAGAGCTGAGGAGCTGCTGGGCGATTGGGGCAGCACTGCTCAACAGACCCACCTGAATACGTTCTACATGTGATGGCAATGGTTTTGGGAATTTTGGGATAGGAAATGACTTGGCCTGGATTATGTTTTAGAAAGATACATATAAATATCAGGTGGAGAGTAGAACATGTAGGGCAAGAGTGGAAGCAGGTTATTTCACAGTTCTGAGGGAGAAGTAAAAGTGTCTTGGACTAGAGCGACGTGGTGAAAGGGAAGATAAGTGGTAGTATTCTGGATTGTTTTTTAATGTAAAGCTGGACAGAAGTGTGTCAAATTAGATGTGGGGCGTGAGAGAAAGAGGGAAAACTCAGAGGGTCTCTGGGTGAACAGCTTGCTGAACTGGACAGCAGTGGAGGAGAATGCCTTATTGTCTTCTGGGATGCCCCTAGTGTCCCCTAGGATGCTGGAGAGAGGAATCTTGAGTTCAAGAATATATTTGAGAACGAAAATACACAGTTGGGACTCCTTAGCATGTAGATTGACCTATCTAAAGCCACCAGAGTGGATGAGATCATTTAGCGAGTAATCACAGATAAGTGGAGAAGGGAAGGGGGCGATGGACTGAACCTCGGGCTGCCTTCAGAAGAAAAAGAGGATGAGGATGCAGCCAAGGAAATTGGGAAAGAAAGACCAGGTGAAGTGGGAGGAAGACCAGGAGCGGGTTCCATCCAGGAGCCTGGTGAAGAAAGCATTTTGAGAAGGCGGTGCTCAGTTGTGTCTTTGTTACTAAGACGCTGAGAAAAATGGGCTCTGTGCCTAGACCACTGGATTTACTATATGGCAGTATTGAGGCCCGTGACAAATGGGGTTTGCAGAGGGTGGGTATAAAAGCTGGCTTGAAATGGGTTCAAGAGACAGTGTGAGAGAAAACGATGACTGAATAGTGGAAGCTTTTTCTGAGGGGTAGAATGAGGATCCGATAAATAGAGCAGGTGCATGGTTAGTGTGTGGGATAAAAGGAGGGTCTTTTAAAAGATGGGAAGTGTTATAACATGGTTTTATGATGATGAAAATGAGCAGAAGGGGAAAAAAATCAATGATTTGGGAGATAAAGGATATTTGCAGGAAGAAAATCCTTAGGTAGGTGGGAAGGCATTGGTATAGTATGGACAGTTGAACCTTTATGTGGGGTAGAAGGCCAAGCTGATAAGGACAGAAGTGGCCAGGTGGTGATTTGCAGGAAAGAAGATGAAAAATTTATCATCAGATTGCTTCTATTTGAATTGAATGAAACGAATAGGTTCTAAATTAACATCTCCTCTTTGCCTTTATCCTTAACTCTTGTTACCCGCCAGTATTTTCCGTGTGGTTCCTTTTATCCCAGCCTTTTCTCACTTTAACTTAAAAGTGTCATGTGACTTGGTTGCATTCCCTCACTGCACTCCTTAGTCCCACTGAAGATCCTGCCTGAGACCCTGTGTGAGTTGTCCCCTAATCATGCTGGGTGGGAGGCGTTTTATAAAGGTGACCCCTCCTCTGTCTGAAGACCCCTACCTTTCCTGGGACCTACTCTGTGTATTACTGGCAGCCATGGTGCTGTCCCACTCCAAGGCCAATACACATGACATGCTGCCTTGGTAATGAGACAGAGCTCCACTGACCACACTACTAAATTATTTGGGCTTTGGTCTTTTTTAGTGGTGAGAAGCCCTGGGCAGTATATGGAGGTGAGTGGTAAGAAAGCCCTTCACAGGCCATCAGCTCTAGTGTGCTTTTTTTTTTTTTTTTTTAATATTTTGCCATGAACAAAGTACTAGAAATTAGTTGTAATAAGCCTGATACAATAATCTTGGATATTACTCTATGACTTTTATTTCAGCTGTAACAGACTTGTTATCTCATCCTATTCAGTACACGTATATGTTTGGGTGCGTATAAGATTTTATGTATTAAATATAGGTATAGCTTTGTAGTACCTGATGTTAGATGTTAGATTATATTAGGCAATGTCTGATGTGAGAGAAAGAACAAAGAGAATAATGTCCACCTCCTAATATGAAGACCTGTGAATATGTTAGATTAGGAACTTTGCATATGTGATGAAATCAAGGATCTTGAGATGCAGAAATTATCCTGCAGAAATTTATCTGAGTGGCCCAGTAAAATCATAAGGATCCTTATAGGAGGGAGGCAGGAGCTTCTGAGTCAGAGGAGGAGATGTAATGACAGAAGCAGAGATCAGGATGAGGTGACCATGAGCCAAGGAATGTCTGCAGCATCCAGAAGCTGGTAAAGGGAAGGAACACATCTTCCCCTCGTACCTTTAGAAGGAATGCAGCCCCGTAAACATACTCCCTAAGACGATGTCGGATGTCTGACCTGCAGAATATGAGTGTGTGTTGTTTTAAGCCATTATGTGTGGGGTAATTTGTTACAGCAGCAATTAGAAACTGATTTCGCTAATATAAATCCTATTTACCCAAAGGTATGACTTTTTTTCCTAAGTGTCTCCCTTTCCCTCTTTCCTTTCTCTCTGTAGGAGATAGGAGGTTGGGTGTCCAGGCAGGAAGAGAAAGTGAGTCTGGGAGCCAGAACAGCTGAGGGTCATTAGTATGTGTCCAGGGCCAGTGCACAGCGGGAGTGGGAAGGTGTGGGTGGAGTCTCTGGCTGGCGATCGAAGCCATCTGGACCAAGGAAACTTGGATGGAACAATTCAAAGGGAATTCTGCTTTGTTTGGATTTGGTTCTGTGCAATCCCCTTCAATAAGCAGTCTGAATCTCTTTCACATTATAACCAGGCCAAGTCAACTGAAGCTTTAAATAGGAAATTATTCCACTCTGGAGAAATACTAATTTTCATAAGGAAAATGCCTTCAAACAAAATTAAAGAGCTATTTTCAAATTCTTCCCCTCCTTTCTCATTTCTTTATCAGTTAAATGATTTCTATCAGCACTATCTGAGCGTATTACTGTTTTGCTATTCTATCATTATAGAGAGAGAGGCAGGGGAAATATTTATATATCCTGCTAGATAATTCAGAGAAGTACTATTGGTAAAGGCATTATATTGTTACGACTTTGATATTTTTAAGAAGAAGGCCATATATGAAAACATATATTAGGACTCTTTTATGATTTTTGTAGAAGATTATATTTTTGTGGTGCTTGTTTCTCCCTGTTTTCTGTAATTATTAATTACTCTTCATGAACCAAAGTACTTCACTCAAACCAAAGCCCTGGCTGGTTGTTGGAGAGATCAGGGGTTGTTTTGCCTAATGCTTTGCTTTTGAAAGTTGCTTTGCTTTCGTGGGTCTCAGTTTCTTTGTTTGGGAAATGAGAAGGTGGTGCCAGATGAGGCCCAGGTTCTCTCCAATGCTAATTTTCTAAGATCCCATTAAAGCCATTGTATTTGCTAAGAGAGAAAGGTAAACTAGATTAGAACTGTCAGATTCTGGAGGTGATTTTCCATGTTATTGACCTTAGATGATTCTGGAAGACTGATACCACACTGCTACCAATAGACAGAAGTATAGAGTGGTCAGTGGGTCACACTCTGTGATGCAGTGCCTCTCTTTGTCCCCACCCCCCTCTGTGTACCCCTGTCTAGTCTAGAGATTCCAGAAAGTGGCTAGCTTTCTATGGATGGTTAAACCTTACAAAAGTGGTAGTCAATACAGCTGGGGAATTTCAAAGGTACATGATTTTATCAAACCACAAATAGAGAGGGTTGGGGCAGGTTAGTAGGAGATGAAGTTGTGTAGATAAGAGGGAGAAAGGAGGGGAGATTGAGTAGAGCTCTTTAGACCATTGTGATGACTTTGGCTTTTAGTTGGAGTGAACTCAGAAGCCACTGGAGGGTCTTGAATAAAGGATTGGGGTGATGTAACTTACATTTTTAAAAAATTACTCTGACTTCTGAGTTGAGAATAGATTTTAGGGCAATGAGGGCAAAAGCCAGGGAGATGAGTCCAGAGGCTCTTGAAATAATCCAGGAGCAAGATGATGGCAGTTAACATCAGGATGGTAAGTAGGGAGGTAAAGAGAAATGCTGACTTTTGGGGGGTATTTTGAAGTTGGAGCTGACAGGATTTGAGCAAGGGAAATCAAGAGTTTGGTTTAGGATATATTAAATTTTTGTCAGAAGGTCAAGTAGAGAATTTTTTATTATTATTAAGTAATCTCTACACCCTATGTGGGGCTCAAATCCACAACCCCAAGATCAAGGGTTGCATGTTCCACTGACTGAGCCAGCCAGGTGCCCCTGTTCGGGTAGAAATTTTAAGTGGTATTTGAATAAAGAAGTCTGACATTCAGAGTGAGTTCCTTTTTTGTAAATTGTCCTTTTTTGTCATTTACCCATTTTCTATATGAATGATAGTATTTTGAATGTTGATTAGTTGATTAGTAAGAGCTTCCTACACATTAAGAGAATTAGTCCTTTGACGTATATGTTGTAAATGTTTCTCCTAATTATTTTTTTGGGTTATAGTTTTGTTTTTAATTTTTAACAATGTAAAATTTTCTCACAATCAAAAGTTCTGTTATTTCTTCCAGTGTTCTTTTTTTTTGAATATTACTCTATTCATTTACTTAATTATGATTTTTAAGATTTTTAATTCTCGATTTCACTTTTGGAATTTATTTTGGCACTTGGGGAGATATGGAGATCCAAAAGGATTTGGCGAACTTGGAGAATGGCTACTCTAACATAGTGAAATTCAACCCAAATAAACGTATGGCTCTTACTTGTCTGGGACATGTTATTTAAATTTAACCTTGGTGAAAAGGGATCAGCATTTGTAATGGGGCTGCCTGAAAGGCTGATGCAATTTTTGGCATTGTTAGTAAATATATAACATCTATATTGAGCAAGATGACAGTCCTGCTTCTGAAGTGTTAGATTTGGTTTAGCCTGCTATACTTCAGGGATTTGTAGGCCTTGGATTTCATTTAGAAGGGAGAAATGGGGAGAGAGTAAGAACTCAGAAGAATGTCTGTCGCGGGAGAATTGACTGAACCTCGGGTATAATCCAAGCAAGAGATGCTGTTTTAAAATGGTAGAGAATGATGGTAGAGAATAGGAAGTAGAGGAAGAAAACTAGAAGTTAGGCTTGCAGAGTAAGCTTGACAGGAGGTGAATAATTAATAGTAGGACAATAGGACCCATGGGACAAGTTTTTATGTTTTCCTCCTTCGGACTCTTAACTGAATATGGTGCCAGTTGTGGACTCAACAGTTTAAGAGCTGTGGGGAATTTGGGGCTGAGTGCCATGAATTCAGATTAAGGCCTGGAAAATGGGGTACATGAGGTTACAAGCCAAAGGAATGGCTGTTATTTAGCTTGGAAAAGAGAATTGTAAGAGGTGGCTTAATGAAGTGTATGAAACATTTGTCTAGAGAAGGCAGTTTCTACCTGAGCTCTCACTTCACCTCATTTTGGATTCCTTTAGCAAAAAGCTTTATTGTCTCACTGTCTCCCGGTACCATAAAACACACACACAGACACACACACACACACACACACACACACACACATCCCTCATGAGAGGCTCACTGGTAGACTAAAATATGGACCATTTGCCTCAAATGAATTCTCTTACACTTGGGCAATTTATCTTTTCTATAACAAAATGTGATTTAAAACTTTTCTGTAAAGCTTACCTAGACAAAGCTTTGTCGACTAATTTTTCTCCAGCACTCCCCATGTGTAAATCTCATGTATGGATCTCTCCATGTTTTCCTCATGGGCCTCTTAAATAGGCTACTTATTTTTTATATAGTATGGATAGTATATATAATAACGATGTGTATGTAGATAGTACATAGTGTTATTTGTGTATTAAATTCTTCAAGGAATTGTTCCTCTGCACTGTGCTTCCTTCAGTGTTGCTTTGAACTTACTACTTCAGAAAGCTTCCCTGTCTACTCTTTACCTCCCATAGCATCTTTCTTAGAACTCAGCTCAGGTGTAATTTTACGTATATTATGGGATCTGTTAGTCAAGTAATTTGAGCAGACAGTTCAGGCATATATACTACTTGACTAACAGTTGGGTTAGGTGGCAAACAAACGAGTTTCTGTATTAGCTATACATGAAAAGACCAAGATTTATGAATATTTTTGGAATATAATTGTGTGGAGCTAGAAAGAGTGCCGATGGCAAGAAGAATCCACAGTGGACATTAAAAATATACACTTGATTTTGGTTACTTAGTTACCCTGGCTGTGTACTGAAGGGTATCTGTGGGAATTTTGGAAAACAGAAGAAAATTATGTAATAGAATAAACTTTGAATCACATTTTTACATTTCAAAAAGAAGAGTGACATCCAACATGATGTCTCTGGATTTTATTCTCATTTTTAGAGTTTAAAATACTTAAAGGAAATTGATCACTTAAGAAGATCTGTATATTGAGATTGGCAGGATAATTTATGGTCTGATTAGAATTGGGCTCAGAAGAGATTGTGAGCCTTGCACATTGGATGATTTTTATTTCCTTAATTTCCATTTCAGTGCTATACATCTTTCCTGGAGCATTGTAACTATGAATCATGGAGGAAAATTAAATTGATTCTGTATTCTTCAACCCTACAATTTGGCAGTGAGAATATTTTTTTCCTAAAAAATGACTCATTTACAAAGAGACGTTCTGTGAACATGGAAAAGACTTTACTGTCAGAAGTCTTGCACATGGGGCAGGGTGGATATTTAGATCTGCTAATAATTGCAAAATGGCAAAATTAATGTCAGACAGTATTGATCAAAGATCATGTAAAAATGGTACTCCCACTGGAAAACACAGAAGCTTGTGTATTAAGAAAAATAAAAACTCCATAAGCTCTATGGAAAGCTTATAATTTTTCCTGTTTCAGGGCATTTTTTCTTGTTTAAGTGTACCCTGCTATGAGTCAACCAGTGTTTAGTTTTTGCACCTCTTGGAAATTGTTCTGTGTTGTAATATTCCTCCCTATTAACCTTTATTTTCCTGATTTTTAGTCCAAAATTTATTTTTCTGAATTTCATCCAATTTCTTCTGGTGATTTTCCCTGGGATCCCCCAGCTTGGGTGTGGGTTGATTTTTCTTGCTAATCATGCTTCCTCTAGCTTCTAAAATAATCTTAGAATTTCTTTATACAACTAAGTTTTCAAGAATGCATCTCATTGTAAGTTAAAAACAAATATATCAACCTGGTTCTCATATTGTGGGAAGCATTTATTATTTCTGCATTGCAGTTCTTCCAAAGATAAAACAAACATGGCCTTTGTAAAACACACTGAAGCCTTGTTCTCATGTTCACCATCAGATCTATATAAATGTTGAAAAAGGGTTAAATCAAAATGACGACATGATGACACCTGGATCTGCCATTCCTTGTGTACTAATGGTGCCCATTAAGCTTACAGAATAACATTTTGCAGAAGTGTTCTCATGATTTTGTACAAAAGTCATTGAATCTGAAGAAGAAAAAAAGAAACTCACATCTGAGTTCCTAGCATTTGCCAGGCATTTTCACCTGTGACTCCATTTGATTTTTTTCAGAAGTTGAAGTGGGCACTGTTATCCTGGTTTGTGGTAAGAAACTGAGGCTTAGCTAGGCAATGTCACTTAGCCAGAATTCCGTAGAAAGTAAAGGGAGGAGCAAAAATTCAGCTCAAGGTCTTCCAATTTTAAAATTCGTTGTCTTTCCACTTTACTGAGTTGCCTCCCAGGATTTGGGGATTTGATCACTCTGCCTGAGGTCACATTATGAGTCAGAGGTGAGCTGAGAACACAGTCTGGGGCATCTCCACGTTGCTTTAATCCATTGAAATGTGGTGTGTCCTCTCTAACAAATGGATCATATTAACTTCTTCGAGGAAGAGAATGGCTTTTGATTTTCTACAAAAGGTTCATTTTGTGAAAAAAGTAATAAAGCAGATATGATATTTGGCTTAACTTTTGAAAAATTGTGAAAAAGAACAATTCATTACAGTGATTTTTGCTGATGACCGGTCATTTTGGTAAATAGCCAATCTCCATGGTAACTTTCTTTTGAGGAATTATATGAACATTCCTTTTCTTCAGACACTCTATATTCTAAACAATTTAAAAGTAGCCTTGCAAAATGGGCTTTAAAAAAATCTCATTAATTATTCTAGAATCATAAGATCTGATCTACCATGAAGCATTTTCTGATAGAGGGTATTCCCACTGGCTCTTTCAACTTACTAGCTATGTATCTTTGGGCACGTTACTTAATCTTCTATGTCTTGGTTTCCTCATCTGAAAATAGGGATAATGTAGACCCTACATTAAAGGGTGGTTGTGAGGGTTAAGTGAATTAATATATGTGAAGTACTTAGTCTGGAACATGACAAATACTGTATGAATCATTGCTATTATTGTTTCTCCCAATTACAACAGCCTGTTGTGTATCATGTCGGACTATCCAGAGAGTGCATACAGGGTTTTGAAGGACTTGGAGGCACCCTAAGTGGCAGAAGTTATAAGTTAATCTAACTCCGTTTGGGCATATGCTAGCAGTGACAGAGTTGAAATTTAATTCCAGACCTATCTGACTGCAAAGTGGTTGAAGGAAAGAGATTCAGTGGTAACTGGAGTGGTAGAGAAAAAAGGCTCAGCAAACTGTGTAGATTGACTTTCTTCTTTCTTCCGACTGATCTTGAGAACAGGAAGCACAGGGCATTACTAAAAGCTTCAGTTTGCTCCTGGTAGCAGCACAGACATCACCTGGTTCCTTGGGGAAAGAGATATTGCACACTTAGTGCAGTGTGGATGACTTGAAGGTAAATTTGTCCGAAGTGTGGTTAACAAAAAATTGCCGAATGCTTTGTTCAATACTGGAAATAAAGAAATGAATTGGACCGGGTTTCTCATATCAAGGGGCACATAATCCTGGGACACAGAGACAGTGGCTGCCCAGAGACATATGTTGGGTTTGAATACTGCAGATTGTTTTGTATGGAGTATGGAGAGATTTGTTTTGAGACTCATTCGCTGACGAAGTAAAATGTTAAACGTTTGGGCACGGACTCAGGAGAAGAATTTGTGTGAGAAATGCTAGAGAAAGTGTAGTGATACACTCTGTGAAGAACTGAATGGGGTATGAAGGAAAGGATCATGGTTGGCGCTAGAAATTATATAGTCTATCATTTGGAGAGTAACTGGGAACATTTTACAGAATAAGAAATACAAGTGCCTGTAAAAGGAGAAAAACAATAATTTAGGAGTGCTGTTGCTGAGACAACCATTATTATTGTTACTGGTATTATTAGAGCTAGCAAAGCATAGTAAAAGGAATATTTAAAAATGGGAGTGGGAAAGCAGGGAGTCGTGCTATCTCTAAAATGACAGAAATGTGCTGACAAGTGAGTGGGTGAATACAAAAACCAGCCATAAATAGCCGCATGGAAATGAAGCTTTTGTATTTAACAATGAAGATGTAATTGGAAACACTAATGAGATCTGTTTTAATATGGCTGACAACAGAAAGCCATATCCAAACAGTAAGATCTGAGAGAGGTGGAATCTAAATAAGAGAGAGAAATGTATTTGCAGGTGCCAGGTGGACTAAGTCAACTTGACATTGACCCAGAGAAACCTAGACAAATGTTCTGGGCCTGCAAGTTTGTTTTGGAGTTTAATTGCCATATGCTGAGTGAAGAATGAATAGTTTGCCTTGTCTGAAGAAGTTGTGCTGTAGTACCAAAGGTCCACTGTCTGGGGGGACATGTAAGAAGCAGTGGAGTTGAAAGGGGCCCTCGCCTCGGCAGACAGCTCAGCCATGGGAGGTGGGGGAGACATGTCACAGTCATGCTTATGGGGTTAACAGCAGCAGCTTTCTAAAAATGAGCAATCCAAAAGGCTGTTACAGACTGACCCTGAAGAATAACATTTATCAAGTTCTAATTTATTCCAGAGATCAACTCAAGTGGCTATTAATTTGGTAGTTTAAAAAATGTATTACATTAGTGTAATCCTCCAATCTTACATGTTTTTCTCTTGAATATGTTGAATATGTTTCTATGTTGAATATGTGCAAAACATTTTTTTTTAGGAGCTTTGAACATTGGCTCTGTATTTGCATCCCAAAGCCTTCCATGTCATTGAAACGTATCTGGATATTTTTTATTAATCTAGAGATATTTAAGACCTTTTCCCTAAAGACAGAGGATATTAATTCCACATTCAGCATTTGAAACTTTGTTATTTTTGTTTCTTAAACCGTCACCCAGTGAAGTCTTAAGTGTAAGACACTCAAGAAAAGAGTGAATCCTGAAATGGGGACTGCTCTTTGTATGTTGAAATACTAATTATTTTGTGTTTACTTTTCTTTAGGGATATCAGGGAATTGCAGGATCACCAGGTGTCCCAGGATCTCCAGGAGTACAAGTATGTGATTCATAGGTACACACTGAAGAATTAAACATTTCCAGTGAACCAAAAAACATAATTAACAGAATTTATTCTGTGCTTGGTTTAGGGAGTCCCAGGACTACCAGGTTACAAAGGAGAACCAGGGAGAGACGGTGAAAAGGTAAATGCATGCAAACAAAAATGTGTCCAGTTGCTTTGGTTCATTCAAGAACGCCAAAGGTGTTTCCTATGGTGACTCCCATTCAGTAGTGTTCACCTTGGGGAATCCCAAGATTTGTGGGCTTGGAAATTGGTCAGTGGTCACTGGCTAATAAAGCCCACAGAAGGGCTTTTATCACTAGATGAAATTGGTTGTCACTGGATGACCACCATGACATGGAGCAGATAATTGACATTGCCATGATGCCGTTTTTTTCTCCCTGTGGTTAAGCTCTGAGGGGGGTTGCCTTCTTAGAGAGGCGAGAAGTATGTGTATGGAATGTGTTAGGCACAGGTAGCCCCATACCGTCGTGTCCTTCTCCGAAATAGATGCCTATTTGGGAGGTGGTCTATTGGCTTAGTCTTACTGGACTTCTTCCTTAGGGCTTCAGTGGGTACGTTTGTACTGCCGACTCTCCTTTTTTACAGCTCTGAGATTTGGCAAGCTTCCTTTTGAAGTACATGTTCTTTAAGTATGTTCAATATGTCAGTACCTCCCCATGGATCTGGATCGGTCGAGGCCTACCGGCCCTGGTAGCTGGTCCACATCCAAGATGCCCATTTGTGTTTGCTCAGATCCCATATTGATTTGTTAGCTTAAAGCACAATTGTATTTCTAAGGTCTGTGAAGGCATTCTGGTGTTTGCTCCTGATAAAAACCTGTACTAATTTTCAAACTACAATCCTTGCAAAATATTACCTTTTTAAAATAGTGTGCACAGCATTCACATCTGAGAAATTCTGATCCTAACCTGTATCCATTTTATGCTTTTATGGTTGCCCATGTTGGTTGCAGAAAATTGTAGCTAGTAAAAGTATCATCTCTGGATGGATGGATCTTTGGCAGATCTAATGATGCATCTGTCACTTTCAAGCTATTTGATCTTGGGCATGTTACTTAATGTCTTTGAGTCTTATATTTTTCATTGACACAATGGTGTTTCCTTCATAGGTTTCTTGTGAAGATTGAATGAGATGATGTGTGAAAAATATTTAGTATGGTCCCTGGCCACAGGGTCTTTCTTAAATGGTCGTTGTTTTGTTCTGTTTTGTTCATGTACCATGGCTGCAGTTGGGATGTAGCATGGCGTGGGCTGCCATATATCATGGGCACAACATGGGTTGAAGCAGCCACTGAATTGGAAATTTAGTGATCTTTGTAGTAAAAGAAAAGAAGCAGAAAAGATGACTCAGTCCGGGCAGCTTTATAATGTGGGAAGAACTAAAGGACATAAAGCAACTGCCGCCGTCGATATAATTCCTGCAGAATAGCATAAACTCCTCTTGCCTACTGCGTGACCTTTATGAGTCTTTTTAGCCATGGAGATATCTGCCTATTTTAAATGATGGGGATACATCTTGAGAGGTGATAGGGAGCATGCCGCACCTTCAGGAATGGCAGATGTCTTATATTTTCATGCTGTGGGGATGTTGAGAGAGATTGCCTGACCTCTGCCAGGTGAACTAGGGATTTCACTGGGAGCATGAGGATATCTGTTCTGAGGAGACCATGTGCCAGACACCTCACCTACATTCTAGTCTACAGGATCACTGCTCTTTCTTTTCTTTCCTTTCTTTCTCTTTCAAAGATTTTACGGGAGAGAGAGAGGAGAGCATGAGCATGGGGAAGAGGCAGAGGGAGAAGCAGGCTCCCCACTGAGCAGGGAGCGCAATGCGGGACTCGATCCCAGGACCCTGGGATCATGACCTGAGCAGAAGGCAGCCGCTTAACCAACGGAGCCACCCAGACGCCCCGGATCACTGCTGTTTCTTTAACATTCTGACAGCCTGATTTGGGGATGACAGGGATTTATTAAACGTATGCATATATGAATGAATGTATCTATCAATGGATTAATGAATAAATTTATCTATTTTTCCCTTTTACTTGGATTTTAGAGACCAGATATAAAAAGGAAGGTTTTTATTCCTCTTAAAAAGAATTGGAGTAAAGTGTCTGTTTGAAAATAAAGGAATAACAACAATTCGATTAATCACAGCTTTAACTGCACTGTTGTTTGGGGTCATTGTACTCTCTCCAAAATAGAAGTGCATGAATTTTACAAAGTCATACATTTTGTTCAATTAAATAAGATGTATGTTTATGTGAAGTTCTCCGTTTTCAGTCCAGTAATAGTTACACTCAGAGTTGCTTGTTTTCTGAAATTTGTTGTTGGGGCATAAAGTCTGACCTGACACAATCACTGTGAGCCCGAATCCGCCATGTGCTGTGCCATCTACATTTCCTCCTCACATTCTGTGTGGCTTTAAAGCGTTCCTTATCTAGAGTTGCAATAATTGAATAAGTTACAGACGTTTCCTTGATTCTTCCTCTAGAATATAGTTCCTTAATTTTCAGAAATGGGAAGGTTGAAAAATAGACCCCTGAGGTGACTTTGACTTGGAGAGGCACAGGACATTTTCCCAGGCATCACACAGTGGCTTCTCGGAGATTGTTCCATACAACGCTGTCCTCCATTAGGATCTTTTCCCAGAATCATTTCCATTTTGTGGATTTCTTCTGAAAACTCCCATTGTAGGAGTTTCCACTTAAGATAATTAAAACTACATGCACTTTTTTGCTGACATCAACATTTGTTCCTACATATCAGACCAGAGAATGTGTATAGATTTTGCAGGATTTTTTTCTTTTTCCCTCCTGAATTTACAAAATTAAAAAGGAGCACTTATTCACCAAATGGTCTTCAGTTGGTAACTCATTTTATAATATGCTTTAAAGGTATTTGGAATTCAAGAAAAAGTACTTCAAAACACTTCTTCAACTTTAAGGAAACCCATATATTTAAATCATTGGGAGAAATATATTTTGTTAAAACTTACATTAGGCTGAGTTGATTAACTGACATGTATTTATGGGTTTTTGAGTTGATTATGAAACTTTTTTTATAGCAAATTCAATTCCGAACACATGGGCGGTAGTAACTATTTTTTTTAGACTTAGTACAAATTCATCACTTGGTTTTTCTGGGGTTAAGAAATAAAATATGCTAATTATATCCAAGGCCTCATTATGGAGCAAATTATACATTTTGTTTAATTTCCTCATTAGATCAATTAACATTTAAATTGTCCCTTCAAGACCTCAGTTTCCCATCGTCCTTAACATTCATACAAGAGTATGATGTGATGAATGAGGCTTCTTCACTTAAATAAATCCCTTACTTTCATTATTGCACTTCCAAAGTCAAAAGATTAAGTGGTATTACAGTGATTTATATAGTCAGTTATAATTAGGGAACTCCAGTATACATGTTGAGAGAACAGTAATGAAGGACCAAGCTAAAAGGGTTATTAGGGAATATGCTAAAACTTAGGATGTTAGTAGTTTTACTTCTGTAATGTCTGAAGACCAAAAAAAAAATTACAAAAAATTAAAGCCAAGAATGATATGGGAGGGAGAAATAGTTAGAATTGGCTTAGTAAAGTGACCACTTTTATTTTCTTTCTCAAAAAGGGAGGGTAATCCAGCTGTGTAGCTTCCTCATAACACCACAGTCCAAAGGCCCAAACATGGTGTGTGTGTGTGTGTGTGTGTGTGTGTGTCTGTGTGTGTGTGTGGCTGGGGTTGGAGGGGGACAAGAAAGGGAGGCTTAATGAAGTTACAGGTTATTGGCTGGGCTTTGAATTCACTGTTTACTTTATCTTCTCTGTCCATTCTCTAAATGTCAGATTGTTCCAGGACTCAGTCCTGTGCCCTTCTTTTTCTTCCTTAACAGAGTCTGTTTATTACATCATTAAATATAAACTTACATGAATATAAATTTATGTGTTAATTATATAAGTATACATATTGGTGATAAGCCTATTAATATACTGAGAGGTGCCTGGGTGGCTCAGTTGGTTGAGCCTCGGGCTCTTGGTTTCGGCTCAGGTCATGATCTCAGGGTTGTGAGATAGAGCCCCGCCTCTAGCCCCTTGTTGGCTTGGCTTCCCCTCAGCACAGAGTCTGCTTGGGATCCTTTCCCCCTGTCTCTCCTTCCACTTGCGCTGGCTCGCACATGTGCACGCACATGCTCTCTCTCTCTCATAAATAGAAAAAATACATCTTTAAAAATATTAATATATTGATATAACCAATGTTGTAGTTAATAAAAATATTAAATACATACACATGTATATATACATTGTTTTCTGAGGAGATATTTTGCTTCATCTGAATCTGAAGAAACTGTGGAATTGTTGTTAAAAGCAGGAATTTTCAGAACTTTTGCTACTTTTTATGGAAGGGGTGGCACCACATTTTCCTTCTTTCCTATATCCTTTTCTTAGAGGCTTTTCTTCCAAAGCAGCACTAATTGTGCCTTCCCTAAATAGTCGCTGAAGTCAGGTTTTGTTAAGTGTCCCTTCTGTACGTGGGGTGCTAACCTGTGTGTGCTCAGGTGTTGATTACTTCCGTGAATACGTTTATAATGTCTTGATCATTCTCTGATCTTTCAACTTCTTTTCTTTTAAGGCTCTGTAATGGATTCAGTATCTCAGTTTATTGAAAAGAATCATTAATTCCATGTCCTGCCTCATTTGTTGGCTGCGATGCCATTTTCTGTCCTGTTTTCTTTTTCTCTACTGGCATCACTGGGAAACTTAAAACTTTCACTGAATTTTTATAGAGTGCTTCATATTTTGTTGGTTCTAAACTCCTATTTCTCATCCTTATTTTGGGTATACTCTGTCTATGGTCACTAAGAAGCTACGGGAGTGACCCTGTTGTGGAAGCTCAGGAATCTACCTTTTTTCCTAGGCCTGACTAGTTCAGCGATGATCTCCAAACCCAAGGGGATTGCCCATGATTGTGTTAAAGACGGGGAACATTTTAGTAGATTGAAACAATTCCCAATAAATCATTGCCTGAGCCTCAAAAGACTTAACATTTGTTTCTATGTGAGAGGAGAAAGAACCATCAAGATGTGTTAGGTGAATTTAAATTGTAGAATCTTTGTAGTAAAAGACTTTTAGGTATGTAGTTCCATATTTATGTATGAATTATATGTGTATGCTACTGAACAAAGCATTTATATGCATTTAAAACATGCATACACTGAGAAATTTTTAAAGAATGAGATTTTTTTTTAAGATTTTCTTTATTTATTTGAGAGAGAGAATGAGAGAGAGCACGAGAGGGAAGAGGGTCAGAGGGAGAAGCAGACTCCCTGCTGAGCAGGGAGCCTGATGTGGGACTCGATCCCGGGACTCCAGGATCATGACCTGAGCCAAAGGCAGTCGCTTAACCAACTGAGCCACCCAGGCGCCCAAGAATGAGATTTTTTTAAATAACAGTTTTCATATTCTTTTACTATGCACATGAATAATCTTGACCTTTTATTTTCCTAAAGATTTATTTATTTTAGAGAGCATGTACATGCACGAGTTGAGGGGAGGGGTAAGGGGAGAGGGAGAGAATCTCAAGAGGACTCCCTGCTGAGTGGGGAGCCCAATGTGGGGCTTGATCTCAGGACCCTGAGATCATGACCTGAGCCAAAATCAAGAGTTTGTTGCTTAACCAACTGAGCCACCCAGGTGCCCCAACTTGACCTTACTTTAGAGACCTTACTTTAGAAACAGCCGATACCAATCAATTCTCTATCTCTCTCTCAAATTATGGGATGGATAAGCTCATCAAAGGCATATTCTTCAGTCAGGAAAGCTAAATCTTGGATTCTCTTTGATTCTAATCTCTTGTAAGGTCAGATGGAACCAGGAGCATGACTCCTCAAAAATAATTGTTTTGTTGGAATATTTTGGAAGACTGAAAAGTGTTTATTGTATTTTAGAAAGTGAAAATATTTTGCATATTCAGCAAATTATTATTAATCAAAAGCAAGGCACCAGCTGAGGATAGAATAGCATATGCTGCAGTAACAAGTAAATTCCAAATGCCTATGACTCAAAGAAAGGTTTATTGCTCATCAGACTACACATTTATTAGCAGTAGTGAGGGGTCCCCCTTTTCCTCACATGGAGACTTAGGCTGATAGAAGTTTCACCATCTAGATTATAACTACTTATAGGAGCAGGTATGTGGAGAATCCGATAGTGGCTCTTAAACTACTTCTATTCATCTTTATTTAGCCAGAGCAAATTTTGTAAACCACACCAAGTTCAAGAGTCAGCAAAGTATGATTCCCCCATATGCTTGGAAGTAGAGAGAATCTGGATATTGATAAATGGTGGTCATATCTACTAAAGAAAAATTGGAATAAACCAGAATGGATTTTTCCTCCAAGAGGTTGGGATCTAATAAAGCATATAACACGTATACAGTAAGTGTCAAGATGGTCAGTTGTTAAGTGCCAAGGAAGAGAGTTGAATACAATTCTCTGAGTTATAGGAAAGTGGAAGTTCAAAAAGTCTTCATGAAAGAAACTGTAAGCAGGTTAATCACAGTTATATACTACATGGGCTGTCCCTAACCAATTTAAGAAATCTCTGATTTAGGGATGCTGTGGTTCTTAAGATGTTGCAGTGTGTGTGTGTATTAGTAAATTTTTCTGAGTATATCCATAGGAAAATTTCCTGGAACTGGAATTGATTACAGGATCAAAGAGTTAAATGCATAATTAAACTTTGATACAAACTGCCTATTTAAGTTCAGTAAGTTTGTACTCCCCCCAAAAGTATGTGAAAATAACTTTCCTCACACTCTTATCAGCACTGTTTCATTAAAGTTTCTAATTTTCACCAGTACAAGTTAAAAATCATATTGGTTTGGTTTGCATTTCTTTATTAGTAAGGTAAAGTACCTTTTCATGTGATTTTGGGGCATTTTGTTAATTCTCTGTCATTTCCTTTTTAGTCATATACTTTTTTTTTTTGCTTTGTATTGGGCTGTTGATCTTTTTAAAAATTGAGTTTTATAGACATTTCATAGATATAATGAAAATATTTTTCCTGGTTTTTATTATGTGTTTTGACTTGGTCTTTGAAATTTCAGCC
The DNA here is from genome assembly GCF_037043125.1 of Eumetopias jubatus. NCBI lineage: Eukaryota > Metazoa > Chordata > Mammalia > Carnivora > Otariidae > Eumetopias > Eumetopias jubatus. The sequence goes on from NW_028274812.1 coordinate 95,483,323, forward strand.
ATATATAAAATTTAAATTTTTATGTATGTGCAGATTTTTTCTTTTTTTTCCTTGTTTGTGTCTATATAAAAGGATTCCACATTCCAACATTTTGAAGATGATAACTCATTACTTTTAGACTTTTGTTATTTTATATTTGAATCTTTACATTTTGGTATTTGGAGTAAAGTTAGATGAGCATTCATATTTTTCCCTCTCTTTTCCTAAATGGATAGCCAGTTGCCACAACAATATTTATGGAATATCACTTTTTCTCCATTTATTTGAAAGCCCCTCGTTATTGCTAAATTTCCATTTTCATATGGGTCTGTGTTTTTGGCTTTCCATTCTGTTCCATTTATCTGTCTACATCCTCTCCGACACCAAATTGTTCTTAATTGTTGTCACTTCATAATATGATTTAATGTTGGCAGGCCTAGTACTTCCTCATTATTCTTTATAATCAAAACTTTCCTGGCTATTCTTACATACTTATTTTTCCAGATAAAGCTCAGTATCTTTTCTTCAAGTTTTTAAAAATTCTTATTCATATTTTAATTAGGATTCCTTTTATGGATTAATTATAGAATCATTGACATAATTTCAATACTGAGTTTTCCCATTTAAGTTTATGATTTATTTACCTTTTTATTTCAACCTTGAAACTCAGTGAAATAACATTGAAGTTTTTTTCATATTGGTTTTCAACATTACCTAAGTTTATATCTTGGAATTTTTATTTCCTTTGTTTCTATTACAAATAGGAAATGTTCTTTAATATATTTTCATATTGATTATTATTTACATAGAAAACATTTCTGTATATTTTTAAAGCAGGAATTAACTGCATATTCAGTGATTTAGGGTATTAGGTATATTGGTATATTAGATGTATGATCATATATAAAGATTAGTTGTTTTCTTCCTTTTAGTTTTTAACTTCTTATTTCTATATTTTGTCTGAATTCATTGGCTACTCAAAACTGGCTAGAAAAACATTAAAAATAGTGATGATGTTGGGTGAAGTTTAAAACATAGTCTCTTTTAGTCCAGGTTTATGGCTTCTTTGATAGTACAACTCTCTCAACAGCAGATGGATATTTGTGATTTTGTATCTTTGCCTGCAGCAACCGTAGTCCTTGCTTTAGTCATGACCCTCTACATTAATTTATTAACTACTAATAATTAATGATAGGTGACTTAAATTTATCAGACATCCATTGCATTCTTAGTTGTTGTTGTTGTTGTTGTTGTTTTTTCCCTTGAGCCATTCTATCCGTCTTGAAAGGATTTACTGGACCCACCTTCGTTGATTCAGAGGATTTAAGAATAGTGTTTATGGCCACACCCTTGATTTGGTTCTTCCCGGAGACTGTTTTAATTGAATTTCTTTTAAAGGTCTCCTCCAGTTTCATCATTTATCTGTTAGAGATGAGGAAAAAGTTGTATCTTCCAATCCCAGTATTTTTGGACTTGGTCTATTCCTTTTAATTACTACTTGCAAATTGGCCGATTCTTTTCTGAGCTGCTTTCTTTTACAGTGCCTTTTGTAAACAGCCAATACCAATCAATTCATGATACCAACATTCTGTTTTCTCAGTTCTTTACCTGTGGCTCTAAGTTCATTTGATGCATTATTTCCCTTTGCAAGTATTACCAGCAAAGTTTTTATCAGATATTTACCATTTTATTAAATGAATCACCATTTTTTACACTTTTAATAATTGTTTTCATTGTTCACTACCTAGCCCCAAAGCCAGTGCCATATATATTTTTAATATTGTTTTGGCAGTCTCCTTTTTCTAGCATACCAATTTTTGTATTAATTAACATAGATTAAGCTATATTACAGTAGCAGATGACCAACACAAGAGCAATTTTCTTTTGCATTACATGCCCATTGTGGATAGATTTTGGCTTAACTTTACCATTTTTTTGCAACCCCTTATTTTAAACCTTGGACATAACTTGGGTGACCAACATGAGTTTGAACTGCACAGGTCTACTTATTTTTTTTCAATAAATACAGTATAATACTGTAAACATACTTTCCTTAATAACGTTTTCTTTTCTCTAGCTTACTTCATTATAAGAAGACAGAATATAATACACGTAACATAAAAATTATGTTAATCACTTATTTGTAATATTCATAAGACTTCTAGTTAACAGTAGACTATTAGTAAAGTTTTTGGAGAGAGAGAAGTTACATGTGGATTTTCAGTTGCATGGCGGTCAGCTCCCCAACCCCTGAATTCTTCAGAGTTTTGCTGTGTTCAGATAACACTTTCTTATGTTCTGTATTTTGTAGATATTGTTTCAATATTCCTCATCAATTTGCTCACTAAATTTCTCACCTCTCTCTCCTTGCCTTCCTTGCCCTGCTTGAATGCTCTATGTTAACATGTATGCTATGCCTTTGTATTTTACTTAAAAATCTTATTTATGCACATGAGGGTAGCTTTGTCCAGATTTTTATTTTTCCATTCTAATGTGGTTGAATGCTCCTGGTCTTCTCACTTCATCTGAGATTTGTTTGTTATCTCTGGTAAATTAAAGTTTGAAGATCATGTTTTCTATAACCTGTAGCCAGAGAGTGGAATTCTTAGACTTTGTTCAGCCTTAATAGGGAATCCTGATTTGTCTTCTACCTTCTGTATCTCTTTTTTTTTAGTTTTTTTTCATCTTTTTTATTGTTATGTTAATCACCATACATTACATCATTAGTTTTTGATGTAGCGTTCCATGATTCATTGTTTGTGCATAACACCCAGTGCTCCACGCAGAATGTGCCCTCTTTAATACCCATCACCAGGCAAACCCATCTCCCCAGCCCCCTCCCCTCTAGAACCCTCAGGTTGTTTTTCAGAGTCCATAGTCTCTCATGGTTTGTCTCCCCCTCTGACTTAGTCCCCTTCATTCTTCCCCTCCTGCTATCTTCTTCTTTTTTTTTTTCCTTAACATATATTGCATTATTTGTTTCAGAGGTACAGATCTGTGATTCAACAGTCTTGCACAATTCACAGCACTCACCATAGCACATACCCTCCCCAGTGTCTATCACCCAGCCACCCCATCCCTCCCATCCCCCAACACTCCAGCAACCCTCAGTTTGTTTCCTGAGATTAAGAATTCCTCATATCAGTGAGGTCATATGATACATGTCTTTCTCTGATTGACTTATTTCACTCAGCATAGCACCCTCCAGTTCCATCCATGTCGTTGCAAACGGCAAGATCTCATTCCTTTTGATGGCTGCATAATATTCCATCGTGTATATATACCACCTCTTCTTTATCCATTCATCTGTCAGTGGACATCTTGGCGCTTTCCATAGTTTGGCTATTGTGGACATTGCTGCTATAAACATTGGGGTACACGTACCCCTTCGGATCCCTACATTTGTATCTTTGGGGTAAATACCCAGTAGTGCAATTGCTGGATCGTAGGGTAGCTCTATTTTCAACTGTTTGAGGAACCTCCATACTGGTTTCCAGAGTGGCTGCACCAGCTTGCATTCCCACCAACAGTGTAGGAGGGTTCCCCTTTCTCCACATCCCCGCCAACATCTGTCGTTTCCTGACTTGTTAATTTGAGCCATTCTGACTGGTGTGAGGTCGTATATCATTGAGGTTTTGATTTGGATTTCCCTGATGCTGAGCGATGTTGAGCACTTTTTCATGTGTCTGTTGGCCATTTAGATGTCTTCTTTGGAAAAATGTCTGTTCATGTCTTCTGCCCATTTCTTGATTGGATTATTCTTTGGGTGTTGAGTTTGATAAGTTCTTTGTAGATTTTGGATACTAGCCCTTGATCTGATATGTCATTTGCAAATATTTTCTCCCATTCTGTTGGTTGTCTTTTGGTTTTGTCACTGTTTCTTTTGCTGTGCAAAAGCTTTTTATCTTGATGAAATCCCAATAGTTCATTTTTGCCCTTGCTTCCCATGCCTTTGGCGATGTTTCTAGGAAGAAGTTGCTGCGGCTGAGGTCGAAGAGGTTGCTACCTGTGTTCTCCTTTAGGATTTGGATGGACTCCTGTCTTGCATTTAGGTCTTTCAACCATTTGGAGTCTATTTTTGTGTGTGGTGTAAGGAAATGGTCCAGTTTCATTCTTCTGCATGTGGCTGTCCAATTTTCCCAACACCATTTGTGGAAGAGACTGTCTTTTTTCCATTGGACATTCTTTCCTGCTTTGTCAAAGATGAGTTGACCATAGAGTTGAGGGTCCATTTCTGGACTCCCTATTCTGTTCCGTTGATCTATGTGTCTGTTTTTGTGCCAGTACCATACTGTCTTGATGATGACAGCTTTGTAATAGAGCTGGAAGTCCGGAATTGTGATGCCGCCAGCTTTGCTTTTCTTTTTCAATGTTCCTCTGGCTATTCGGGGTCTCTTCTGGTTCCATACAAATTTTAGGATTATTTGTCCCATTTCTTTGAAAAAAGTGGATGGTATTTTGATGGGGATTGCATTGAATGTGTAGATTGCTCTAGGTAGGATTGACATCTTCACAATGTTTGTTCTTCCAATTCATGAGCATGGAACGTTTTTCCATTTCTTTGTGTCTTCTTCAATTTCCTTCATGAGTATTCTATAGTTTTCTGAGTACAGATCCTTTGCCTCTTTGGTTAAATTTATTCCTAGGTATCTTACGGTTTTGGGGGCAATTGTAAATGGGATTGACTCCTTGATTTGTCTCTCTTCTGTCTTATTGTTGGTGTATAGGAATGCCACTGATTTCTGTGCATTGATTTTATATCCTGCTACTTGACTGAATTCCTGTATGAGTTCTAGCAGTTTTGGGGTGGAGTCTTTTGGGTTTTCCACATACAGTATCATATCATCTGCAAAGATTGAGAGTTTGACTTCCTCTTTGCCGATTTGGATGCCTTTGATTTCTTTTTGTTGTCTGATTGCTGAGGCTAGGACTTCTAATACTATGTTGAATGGCAGTGGTGATAGTGGACATCCCTGCCGTGTTCCTGACCTTAGGGGGAAAGCTCTCAGCTTTTCCCCATTGAGAATGATATTTGCTGTAGGTTTTTCATATATGGCTTTTATGATATTGAGGTATGTACCCTCTATCCCTATACTGTGAAGAGTTTTGATCAAGAAAGGATGCTGTACTTTGTCACATGCTTCTTCTGCATCTATTGAGGGGATCATATGATTCTTGTTCTTTCTTTTGTTAATATATTGTATCACGTTGATTGATTTGGGGCTGTTGAACCAACCTTGCAGCCCAGGGATAAATCCCACTTGGTCGTGGTGAATAATCCTTTTAATGTACTGTTGGATCCTATTGGCTAGGATTTTGGTGAGAATTTTTGCGTCCATGTTCATCAAGGATATTGGTCTGTAATACTCCTTTTGATGGGGTCTTTGTCTGGTTTTGGGATCAAGGTAATGCTGGCCTCATAAAATGAGTTTGAAAGTTTTCCTTCCATTTCTATTTTTTGGAACAGTTTCAGGAGAATAGGTATTAATTCTTCTTTAAATGTTTGGTAGAATTCCCCTGGGAAGCCATCTGGCCCTGGGCTTTTGTTTATTGGGAGATTTTTGATGACTGCTTCAATTTCCTTAGTGGTTATAGGTCTGTTCAGGTTTTCTATTTCTTCCTGGTTCAGTTTTGGTAGTTGATACATCTCTAGGAATGCACCCATTTCTTCCAGGTTATCTAATTTGCTGGCATAGAGTTGCTCATAATATGTTCTTATAATTGTTTGTATTTCTTTGGTGTTGGTTGTGATCTCTCCTCTTTCATTCATGATTTTGTTGATTTGGGTCATTTCTCTTTTCTTTTTGATAAGTCTGGCTAGGGGTTTATCAATTTTGTTATTTCTTTCAAAGAACCAGCTCCTAGTTTTGTTGATCTGTTCTACTGTTCTTTTGGTTTCTGTTTCATTGATTTCTGCTCTGATCTTTATTATTTCTCTTCTCCTGCTGGGTTTAGGCTTTATTTGCTGTTTTTTCTCCAGCTCTGTTAGGTGTAGGGTTAGGCTGTGTATTTGAGACCTTTCTTGTTTCTTGAGAAAGGCTTGTATTGCTATATACTTTCCTCTTAGGACTGCCTTTGCTGTATCCCAAAGATTTTGAACAGTTGTGTTTTCATTTTCATTGGTTTCCATGAATTTTTAAAATTCTTCTTTAATTTCCTGGTTGACCCATTCATTCTTTAGTAGGATGCTCTTTAGCCTCCATGTATTTGAGTTCTTTCTGACTTTCCTCTTGTGATTGAGTTCTAGTTTCAAAGCACTGTGGTCTGAAAATATGCAGGGAATAATCCCAATCTTTTGGTACCAGTTGAGACTTGATTTGTGACCTAGGATGTGATCTATTCTGGAGAATGTTCCATGGGCACTAGAGAAGAATGTGTATTCCGTTGCTTTGGGATGGGATGTTCTGAAAATGTCTGTGAATTCCATTTGGTCCAGTGTTTCATTTAAAGTCTTTATTTCCTTGTTGATATTTTGCTTAGATGATCTGTCCATTTCAGTGAGGGGGGTGTTAAATTCCCCCACTATTATTGTTGTCAATGTGTTTCTTTGCTTTTGTTATTAAGTGCCTTATATAATTGGCTGCTCCCATGTTAGGGGCATAGATATTTACAATTGTTAGATCTTCTTGTTGGATAGACCCTTTAAGTAGGATATAATGTCCTTCTTCATCTCTTATTACATTCTTTGTTTTAAAATCTAATTTGTCTGATACAAGGATTGCCACCGCAGCTTTCTTTTGGTGTCCATTAGCATGGTAAATGGTTTTCCACCCCCTCACTTTCAATCTGGGGGTGTCTTTGGGTCTAAAATGAGTCTCTTGCAGACAGCATATTGATGGGTCTTGTTTTTTAATCCAATCTGATAGCCTGTGTCTTTTGATCGGGGCATTTAGTCCATTTACATTCAGGGTAACTATTGAAAGATATGAATTTAGTGCCATTGTATTGCCTGTAAGGTGACTGTTACTGTATATTGTCTCTGTTCCTTTCTGATCTATGCTGCTTTTAGGCTCTCCCTTTGCTTAGAGGACCCCTTTCAATATTTCTTGTAAGGCTGGTTTCGTGTTTGCAAATTCCTTTAGTTTTTGTTTGTCCTGGAAGCTTTTTATCTCTCCTTCTATTTTCAATGACAGCCTAGCTAGATATAGTATTCTTGGCTGCATGTTTTTCTCGTTTAGTGCTCTGAAGATATCATGCCAGTCCTTTCCGGCCTGCCAGGTCTCCGTGGGTAGGTCTGTTGCCAAGCTAATGTTTCTACCATTGTAGGTTACATATCTCTTCTCCCGAGCTGCTTTCAGGATTTTCTCTTTGTCTCTGAGACTCGTAAGTTTTACTATTAGATGTCGGGGTATTGACCTGTTTTTATTGATTTTGAGAGGGGTTCTCTGTGCCTCCTGGATTTTGATGCCTGTTTCCTTCCCCACATTAGGGAAGTTCTCTGCTATAATTTGCCCCAACATACCTTCTGCCCCTCTCTCTCTTTCTTCTTCTGGGATCCCAATTATTCTAATATTGTTTCATCTTATCATATCGCTTCTCTCTCGAATTCTGCCCTCGTGATCCTGTAGTTGTTTATCTCTCTTTTTCTCAGCCTCTTTATTTTCCATCATTTGGTCTTCTATATCACTGATTCTCTCTTCTGCCTCATTTATCCTAGCAGTTAATGTCCCCATTTTTGATTGCACCTCATTAATAGCCTTTTGATTTTGACTTGGTTAGATTTTAGTTCTTTTATTTCTCCAGAAAGGGTGTCTCTAATAACTTCCACACTTTTTTCAAGCCCAGCTAGTGTCTTTAAAGTCATGATTCTGAACTCTAGGTCTGACATCCTACTAATGTCCGTATTGAGTAGGTCCCTGGCAGACAGTACTACCTCTTGTTCTTTTTGCTGAGGTGATTTTTTTTTCATCTTGTCATTTTGTCCAGAGGAGAATAGATGAATGAAAGAACAAAATGCTAACAGGTTAACAACGTCCCCAGCAAATATACTCTATACACATCAGAAAAGACCTGAAACCAGGGGAAAAGAAAGGGAAAGAAAGAAAAAGAGGAAATAAAAAAAAAAGAAAAAGGTAAAAACAAACAAAAACAGAACAAAACAAAACAAAAAACAGAATATGTTCACATATGATCAGACTAGTGTATAGATCAGTGCCACACACTAGATTTTGGGCACATTTTGTTCTGTTAGAAGAAAGTGCCACCTAATATTTTAAAGAAGAAAGACTTATATATGTACAAAATAAGGGTTGATACAATGAAGGGATGAAAGATGACTGTAAAGATGAAAATTATAAAATATTTTATAAAAGGAATTGATAAGAAGTTGTTAGAAGAAGATTCAAAAACAAAGAAGAAAAGAAAAAAAAAAGGGAGAGAATGTGATCAGGCAGGAGACTAGAACAAAGCCATACACTAGTGATTTAGGGTGTATTTTGATCTGTTAGAAGAAACTGTATCTCAAAATTTTAAAGAGAGAACAACTTATATATATATGCCAAAAATAAGGGTAACTACTATGAAGGGATAAAGTATGACTCTAAAAAATGAAAAATAAAAAAATTTTTTTTAAAAAGGGATTGATAAGATGGTTGAAAAAGGGAAAAAGAAAAATTCAAAAAAAGAAAAAAAACAGTTAAAAAAATCAACTTTGAAAAACTAATGAATCATGGTAAAAAAGCGATGAATTCTATGTGCAGTATTCCCCTAGCGCTGGAGTTCTCCCATTCTCCTTGATGGGTAAACTTGGTCTTGGCTTGCTGGCTGTTTGTGCTGATCTTCTGGCGGAGGGGCCTGTTGCCGTGGTTCCCAAATGTCTTTGCTGGAGGCAGAGTTGCCCCACCCTTGTAAGCTGCTCAGGTTTGCTCTCAGGTGCTTTTGTTCCCTCCAAGCTCTTGGTACAGCTTTGGAGGACTAGAGTGAAAATGGTGGCCTCCCAATCTCCTCCTGGAGGAGCTGAGAACTCGCGGCCCCGCTCCTCAGTGCACCCCCAGAGAAAAGCAGTCACTCTTGTCTCCCCAGTCTCCGGCTGCACTCCGTGCTCCCCTGGCCTGTGACCGAGTGTTTCTATCTCTGGCACCCCACACTGCATGGAGTCTCCAAACCCAGCAGATTCCTCCGGTGCGCTTCTGCGCCGCTCCTCCTGGGGGAGGAAGGGGAGTCTCCCCGGATCTGCTGCTTGTTGGGTCCGCACTGGAGGAGCAGTGGCCCATCTGGGCCGCGGATCACAGTTTATGGCAACCCCGAGCTGAGAGCCCGCGCCTCGGCTCCGTCTCTGCAGCTGGCTTCCCCGCTACAATACCTGGGAGCTCTGCCGCACTCAGGCACCCCCGGTCTTTCTGTGACCCCGAGGGTCCTGAGACTACACTGTCCCACGAGGATCCCACCCCCAGCTTATCCACTGGAGCGACATCCCTCAATGGAGCCGACTTCTTTAAAAGTTCCGATTTTGTGCTCCGCGGCTCTATCACTTAACAGAAGCGGCTGATGGAGGCCCCCTCCCCCGCCGTCTCTCCTTCCGAATATCACCTCGGATTCACTTCTCTGCGCGTCCTACCTTCCAGTAAGTGGTCACTTTTCTGTTCAGAGAGTTGTTGCTATTCTTCTCTTCGATCTCCTGTTGAGTTCGTAGGTGTTCAGAATGGTTTGATTCCTATTCAGCTGAATTCCTGAGACCAGAGGAAACCCAGGTCTCCTCCTCCTCCGCCATCTTGCTCCGCCCCTCCTCTTCTGTATTTCTATCAAGTATTTACTGTCCAGCTAAATTCCATTTTATCAAGAGTATGTCTTTGTCTAGCCCGGCCATCAACAGGTTATTTCAACGCAGTTTCTAAAGAGTTAGCTCAGGTAGTCTTCTTAACTTAATTTTTTCTGTCTGTAGAAACTGTTATCACTCCTTCCTGCCCCAAGCAAAAAGGAAAAAAAAACTCCAAAATACAAAAAGTGGTTTTCGTTCTACACGTAGGGGGTAGAATATCATCCAGTTTTCTTGTTGTGCCCCTTGGTCTCCCCCTGAATCTTTTTTTTTCTTTTATTCTTTGGTTAAATTATTGCATTATAGGATTAATAAATTCTAGAATGTATGGGCTTTTAGTGGATCTTCTGTCGTCTAGCTTTCTCTCCCGTATACACACAGATTGTTTTTAACCTTTAGTGGAAAATTAAGATGGTCACGGGAAAGCTATTACCCACGAGAAGGACATTCTTTATGAGCCAAAAAATACTATAAACCCCAAAATGCAGTGGTGTAAATGAGAAAGAGTTTATATTTCTCATGTAATCAGTTGTTTACATACTCATCCAAAGACTCATGTTTTTCCTTCTTGTTGGTCTAGTCTCAGAGTGATCTCTTCCACATAGACAAGGCTTCATCACTAGTCACTGTCTTACCTGCATCCTAATCTGATGGGAAGGAGGAAAGAGAAGTCATACAGTAACTTTCCTTTTAATAAATTCTGTGGAAGTTGCAGGCTGTAGTCCTCTACACATTCTGCTAGCAAGAACTTTGTTAGGTGGCCATGCTTAACTGCAAAGGAGCCTGGGAAAGAGAGTCTCTGCTTGGGAAGCTGTGTGCACAGATAAAAATCTTCTCTGTGGTAGTAAAAGGTGAGCAGATTTTTGGATGTAACCATGAGCCTGGCATACTTTTTATATCACATACACTTAGAGATAAATTAAAGGAACCAAACATAATACAGATAGATCTAAAGTATAATGTAATTTTTATTTCTTATTTGACATCACTTATTATGGGAGAGGATGAAGGGATTCCTGGACTTGAAGCCCCAGTTCCCTCTCTGTAAAAATACATTTTATAATGGCTCCCATTCTTTCACTAGTGGAAAGGAATATTTCAATCTGTGGAATAGATCAGTTGTTAAAATTCAGTTTTTTTTTTTTTTTTAATTGAGAAGGCCAATAGTGTATTAGTCTAGTCAGTTAAGTACATTCCCAGGTTTTCCTGCAATTAACCAGAGTGGATAAAGAATGAAATTGGTTCAGCATAAAATAGAGTAAGTGAATGAATATTAGCACCCCTACACAAGAGGTCATAGTAATAACCCTCCAGGAGGTTTAAAGCCTTCCAGTGGAAAGTATAATGGGAACAATTGGAGATTACACCATGTGTATACTTTATCAATTTATATCTTTCTTCACTTATATCTGTCTTGCTGTCTCCTTAATAGTGAACTGATGGGAACCTACCTCCCTAGAAGGCAGGATGCTCTGGATATTATTGTTTAAGCATCAATAAGTGACCAGGGCTTCTTGATTAAGGTGAAGGGTAGAACATACACATTAACTTTATCTCTTAAACTCCCATAAAGCAACAGTCATGGAATAATAATTATAATAATAAAACCTAACATGACACAGAAAATAAAAAAGAAGAAAGTAGGTCTACATTTTTAGAATCTGAAAGGACCCAAGGAAGCTCAATCTTAAAAAGTAGTATGATTCATATGAGAGAGAATCTCTTTTGCACACACACGCACTCACACTCACAGACACACATGCCTATGCATACAGATACCCCAAAACCTTAGGAAATGGTAATACAAAGTAATTTCTGAAAATGGGAGTGAATTGAAGGTAGGGCTAAAAATGGAAGCATGGGGACACCTGGGTGGTTCAGTCGTTTAAGCATCTGCCTTTGGCTCAGGTCACGATTCCAGGATCCTGGGATCTAGTCTTGCATCTGGCTCCTTGCCCATCAGGGAGCCTGCTTCTCCCTCTGCCTGCCGCTCCCTCTGCTTGTGCTGTCTCTCTCTCCCTCTCTCTGAGAAATAAATAAATAAAATCTTTAAAAAATTTTTAAAAATGGAAATATGTTTGAATATTCCTTTAAGAACAATGAGATCCTGCTATCCCTTCCTAACCTCTGTACAGTGAAGTGAATCTCCCTTCTTCTACTCTGGCAGGATATAAAAGTTTATTATCAAGAGAAGATAAAACTGAAGGTCTCTAGACTGAAAAGAAAAGTAAGGAGTTGTAATACAACTATAGGCAAAGAAGATCCTTCTATGGGGAATCCACTGATAGCCAGAGCTATTTAGGGAAATGACCCAGCACCCCCATATATAGAGAATCTCAGTCATTGAACAGTACTCCCTGAGAGTTTATCATCCGCTTCCATGTGAACTGATCATTAGGAATCAGAAAATATCTTAGGAAAATTAAAGATCAGCAAGAAATCTTAGAAGAAACTTATAGAAGACCTGAGAAGAAGACTTGGACAAACTGTCATTAGTGCCCTCAAGGAGGGAGAACCCCTGATAGATGGTGCTTCAGCTGTGTTCCTTGGTAGGAAGTGATGGGTCTTCACGACTAATATAGAGGCACTCCTGTAGCACATGACCCCCTTGTAGACCACATTCCAGATCCTGGGTCCTGACACTCCTTATATAGCACACCCCAGTTCCATTCCCAGGGTCTGCAAGCCTCTTTCCTGTCTCTGTCCTTCTGAGTGCCTTCTAACACAGTGTGCTTAGAGGGAAGGTTGTGTATGTGAAATGTGGATGGAGTTTGGGTATGTGGTCTGAGTCCACATGTGTAAGCATGGGGTCATTATAGATGAAAAGTCTTCCATACTGCTTAGTGTAATGGATGATTATAGACCATATTTATGCTGAATATTGTATAATTTGACATTGTAAGACACTATAAACAACAGGAGATCCTATAAGCTTTCTGAGAGGGAAAACCCTACAACCACCAAAAAAAATGTCATATACAAATGATCAGAATCAGAAAGGCTTCAAACATCTCACTAGTGACACTGAAGTCAAGAAGAGAATGGAGCAGAACCTTCAAAGGTCTAAAAGAAAAAAATTCTAAACTATACTTCTATATGTGAATTATTAATTACGTAAGTGAACAGAATATATTTTCAGAAATTTACAGTTTCAAAAAGTTGTCTCCCATGAATTCCTTTTCAGAAGCTATGGGATGATGTATTCCTCTAACAAGGGAATAAACAGAGAGAGGAGAACAAATGTGTACTGAGACAAATGAGAAGGCTCTAGAAAAGACAAAGAATATCAAAGTTTCAATGTATGAGTATATTTCAAAGTGATTTTGACAATTGGAGATTGAAGTTCAATGTTGTAATAAGTTTATAGGAAAATAAGGTGTCAACCCCCTACCTCTTTCCAAAACAGGCAGTTTTAAACTGTAGGACAAGAAAAGGCAAGCAATCGGCATATTTATGGCTTAGTTGTGAATCTTAATATCAGAAATAATGACCATTGATTTAACTAAAGTTGTAATAGAAAGCTAAGGGGATTTGTGCTTCCTAGAAGAGGAGATGGGGAGAGGGTGTTGGTTGGTTTGAGAGGTTGATCCTCTTCTTTCACAGTGGGATGTCAGTAGAAAATTCTGGAAACTGAAAAATGCCATAGCAATGTAACCATGGGGTCTGGTGATTTAGGCTGATAATGATATGGAAACTTAGAATGAAAAAAAGCTATCTTTGGAGGGTTTTATCCCTTCAATAGCTATGTCACTCTTTATGTGAATATTTTTTTAAAAATATTAAGATTTAAGGTTTAAAATTTTTTATTTAAGTGTAGCTGACACCCAATGCTACAGTAATTTCAGGTGTACAATATAGTACTTCAGTGTCTCTATATGTTATGCTATGCTTCCCATAAGTATAGCTCCCATCTGTCACCATACAGTGTTATTATAATATCATTGACTATATTATCTATGTTGTGCTTTTTATTCCCTTGACTTTTTCATCCCATAACTGGAAGCCTGTATCTCCTACTGCCCTTCAGCCACTTTGACCATCTCTCAATCCCTCTTCCCTCTGGCAGCCATTAGTTCTCTGTAATTTATAAGTCTGATTCTGCTTTTTGTTTATTTGTTTTGTTTTTTAGATTCCACATATGAGTGAAATCATATGGTATTTGTCTTTCTCAGTCTCATTTATTTCACTTAGCCTAATATTCTCTAGGTCCATCCGTATTGTGACAAAGGGCAAGATATCATTCTTTTTATGGCTGCATAATAATCCATTACATTATATATACATATATACATACATACCACACTTTTTTTTTTACTCTGTTCATCAATTGACAGACACTTGGGCTGTTTCCCTATCTTGGCTATTAAAAATAATTCAGTAAACATAGGGGTCCAGATATCTTTTTGAATTAATATTTTTTTCCTTTGTGCAAATACCAAGTAGTGGAATTTTAGATCATATTATATTTCTTTTTAATTTTTTGAGGAAACTCCATACTGATTTTCACAGTTGCTGTGCCAATTTCCTTTTTCTCCCCACATCCTTGCCAGTACTTTTTGCTTCTTAACTTTTTGATTTTAGCCATTTTGACAGGTGTGAGGTGATACCTCATTGTGGTTTTGATTTGCATTTCCCTGATGATGAGTGATGTTGAGCATTTTTTTCATGTGTCTGCAGGCCATCTTTATGTCTTCTTTGGAAAAATATATGTTCAGGTCCTCTACCCATTTTAAAATCAGATTTTTTTTTGGTGTTGAGTTGTAGAAGTTCTTTATATTTTTAAAATATATATGGATATATCATTTGCAAATAATCTTCTCCCATTCAGTAGGTTGCCTTTTTGTTTTATTGATAATTCCTTTGCTATGCAGAACCTTTTTATTTTGATGTAGTCCCAGTAGTTTATTTTTGGTTTTGTTTTCTTTGCTTTAGCAGACATAGCCAGAAAAATGTTCTGACAACCAGTGTCAGAGAAATTATTGCCTGTTCTTTCTTCTAGACTTTTTCTGGTTTTAGGTCTCACATTTAGGTCTTTAATCCTTTTGAGTTTGTTTTTTGTGTATGGTGTTAGAAAATGTTCCAGTTTCATTATTTTGCCTGTAATTGCGCAGTTTTCCTATTTATTGAAGAAACTGTCCTTTCCCCATTGTATATTCTTGCTTTCTTTGTTATAGATTAATTGACCATATAAGCATGGACTTATTTCTGGGCTATTTTGTTTTATTGATATATGTGTTTATTTCCTTTTGTGCCAATGCCATACTGTTTTGATTACTATAGCTTTTAGTGTATCTTGAAATCTGGAAGTATGATACCTCCAGCTTTTTTCTTCTTTCTCAAGGTTTCTTTGGCTATTTGGGGTCTTTTGTGGTTTCATACAAATTTTAGCATTATTTGTTTTAGTTCTGAAAAAATGCTGATGGTACTTTGATAGGGATTACATTGAATTATAGTTTCAGACTATAGGTTTTTTACTTCCTTGGTTAAGTTTATCCCTAGGTGTTTCATTCTTTTTGGTGCAATTGTGAATGTGATTCTTTTCTTAATTTCTCTTTCTGCTATTTCATTATTAGTGCATAGAAATGCTGCTGATTTCTGGGTATTAATTTTGTATCCGCAACTTTACTGAGTTCATGTACTACTAATAGTTTTTTGCTGCATCTCCAAAATTTTGGATCATTGTGTTTTCATTTTCATTTACCTCCATGTTTTTTGATTTAACCAAGGAGGTAAGAGACTTTTACAATGAAAACTTTAAGACACTGATGAAAGAAATTGAAAATGATGCAATGGAAAGATATTTTATACCCAAGGATTAGAAGAATTAATGTTAAAATGTCCACACTACCCAAAGCAATCTATAGATTCAGTGTAATCCCTTAAAATACCAATAGCATTTGGGGCACCTGGGTGGCTCTTTTGGTTAAGCAACTAACTCTTGATTTCATCTCAGGGTCATGCGATAGAGCTCTGCATTGGGCTCCATGCTGAGCATGGAGACTGCTTAAGTTTCTGTCTCTCTCCCTCTCCCCCTCTTTCCACCCCTTCCCTTCCTCTTCATGCTTACACTCCCGACCCCTGCAAAATATGTGTATATATGCCAACAGCATTTTTCACAGAACTGGAACAAGTTCACCTAAGTCTCAAAATACTTTCCTTTTCTAATCATAAAGGAAACTCTGTTAAATGAGGATTGATGTGTCATAGAGATAGGGTTTTAATGTAGATATGTGTTTAACTGTTCAAAGATTTTTTTCCCAGTGGATTTTGACAAGGGTTAAGTTGAATATATGATGATATTTTTTAGGTTGAAATGTATTTTCTTTCATTAATTTTAGTTTTATTTTCAGGGTGACCGTGGACTTCCTGGTTTTCCTGGGCTTCATGGAATACCGGGATTAAAGGTTGAAAAAAAATCTAGTCTTTTAATATTCAGTAATGTTGCATTTTATTTTAAATTAAAACTTCTTTATGTTACAAATGTGTTATAAATGTTCAAATGTGAAGTATATTAAAGTAAATGATTGGATTACTATCATAATTTACATAAAGCTTTTTGCAAATTTTCTTTAAAATTTCCAGTCACAAATTTTTTGGTGTTTAAACATTGATGAGTAAGTTTTAATATATGGAAATTCTTTTAACTATAAACCCTGTTATGGTACCAACTATCCTTATTTTTCCTTGTTTTTCTTCAGAAAGCCTCAAAAATAGGGCTTTTATAAACAAAGCTTAAATTATTTCTATTTTATTTTATATTGGCAATTAAACTTGGTTTATAATTGGTGCTGTTTTTTTTTCTTTAAGGTTTAAGGGACATTTTCATATTTCTCTAAAACTCAGTAATTTAATTCCAGTTAGTGAACATACAGTGTCATATTAGTTTCAGGTGTACAATATAATGATTCAACAATTCTCTACCTCATTACTCAGTTCTCATCATAAGTTTACTCTTAATCCCCTTCACCTATTTCACCCATCCCCCACATCCCCTCTGATAGGCTTTATTTTAAATGAATAAAGTTGTCTTTTTTTTTCAACAAAAACTTGAAGCATACTTCAGAATACATGGTTTGAAAAGATATATTTAAAACAAGAGAAATAGAATACACATTTTCTTCAGGTACACACAGAAGGATTCCCTGGTTAAATCACATAAAAATAGACATAAATACTGGAATTAAAATAAAAAATTAAAAAATAACTAAAAATAAAATTCAGTATTTATATTTTGTCTTTTAGGGTGAAATGGGCCCCAAAGGAGATAAAGGATCAACTGGATTTTATGGCAAAAAGGGAAGTATGGATTATAAAACAAAGTATCTGTATGGAACTTTGGATGTCATAGAAGTAGAAAACTTGTGTTTCAGTCCCAGCTCATTCACCATTATAGCAATTAGCTTTGTTCAGCTTTCTCAGGAAATTTATTTAGAATAATGAAAAAATAGAATAATACCTGGTGTGTGGTATTTTGTAAGAATACATCATGTTATTGATCATTCTGAATTTTTAAAGTATTTATAGAGAGAGATTCCTTGGGAGGAAGTAGGAGCTGCTTAACAGCATGTCCATGGAGAATCAGTTACGGGCCTTCTGATTTCCTCACATTGAAAGATGATTATATTTTCTGTATATTATATTTACAATACTCACTGCTTTTTAATTTTGCCAAGATGTGGTTTCTGTTTTTAGATGCTTGAAATCCTGCATTCACCATTGCTTTTTAATGTCTTTGTGTCCACTGGCCTGGTAAAATAATGCTTTGCCAGGAGTTGTAGAGCCAACTCTATCTGTAGTTCCATGAATTCTGTCATGACGTAAAGAGGTTAACTTTTTAACTTAAGTTTGAGTTGGAATTTTTAAAATCATTATTGTACCACCTCTGGGGATGGTGTCTAGAGGCATTCCCAACGGTCCAGCTAACATCACAGGCTATTCTACAATACAGCCTCTAGCAAAACTAGGCTGTCCAGAACTTCTGGTAAAAGAATTGTTTACCTTTGTACCAAGAAAAAGTTGGGAAACCACCAAGATCCACATGTGTGTGCCCAACCCAACTTCAAAGAATTTGTGTTGTGAGACCTAAAGTCTTAGGAATTTGCCTAAAATGAAAAAACATGTCAGCAGGGCACATTGTGGTTCCATGTGTGCTAAATATGCCCATGCCAAGGTCAAGCATGCTTGCTGTATTGAGCAGAAAATCATTGTGGATGTGTTGAAGACACAAGCACAGAGTCAGAAAGCTAAGCAAACAAAAAATGAAGCTTTTTTGAGTAACAAAAATAAAAATTAAAAATAAAATTATTGCATGGATTGTTTTCCAAATGTTTGTTTTTAATACAGGGTGCAAAAGGTGAAAAGGGAAATGCTGGATTTCCTGGCCTTCCTGGACGTGTTGTGAGTTTGATAGAAAAAGCTCTTCAGTATTTTACTTTAAATAAAAATTGTACTGTCTTCTTTTAGAAAGAAAAATTAGTGCAAAAAATATATTAAAATACATGTGTTTATTTTTTAGGGAGAACCAGGAAGACATGGAAAGGATGGATTAATGGGTAGTCCTGGTTACAAGGTATTTACATAAAAAAAACAAAATATTTCTGTAACTTGTGAGTGAACATTAGAAAAATGTACTGATACTTGACTTTGTTTACATTACAACATTGGTATAAAATGAGCTGAAAGTTGTTTCACTGTAATTTAAAAATGGTAGTAAATTTCTTTTGAGTCTATTGTGAATTCTTAGGTGTTAGAAATAGAATCTCTGGATGTTAGAAGGTTGAACTTCGTTGATAAGCCATTCAGATTGGTTTGTTTGGTGGGTTAGAGGCAGAGGTACCAAGCTCTTATCTACCAATAAGGGAGGTACTTGGGTGGGAGGTAGGGGGACTTCATCCTTAACCTTAACAACTTCTTTTATCAGTTGTGTGATATTAGTATGAGAGAATTAGAGCAAGAGGAACTGCAAAGTGCCTCTCATTCACCACCCCTAAAAAACTCAAGGCACATGCCCTTACGATGATGGGTTAGCACCATCATATTCTTACATAAAGAAACTTTTTGGTTAATAATCAAATAGAAATGGGCTTTCTATGCTGTAGCTTGTTAAATAAAAGGATATCAATCCTGTGTATATATTTAAGTCAGTCTACCTGGAATGTGCGAACAGCCCACATAATTGTTCTGCTATAAGTTTTTTGAATACCTAAGGAGAGGATTTGTGTAATCCATCAACCAGTGAGGCCACTTGGTCAGGCGTTGGATTTAGAGATGTCATCATGTTCCCTAGTCATCAGGCCAAACTTGCTCAGAAATCCAGTTCAGATTTTCTTGGTCTGCTACTGATTTCTTTTTTGTTGGACAAATTATTCATTTATTTGCTTAAGTATTATGAAAGTTCCCCAAATATCCATGACTCCTTAAATATTATAAATAGTGCTTCCTGAATTTAAAATATTGGGGCTCATTTGCTAACCCTTCATCATAAGAGCTCAGTCATGTGTTAATTATATTTCACTGGTTCTGTATTTTATTTCCCATTTGTTAATTAAACAGATATTTATTAGGTGCTAGACATACAGAGGGGAAGAAGACCGTCACAACCCTTATTTTTATGGAGTTTGTAATCTAATCTCTCTTTATTAAAGAACACAGATTCTTTTCTTTACCTGCAAATTTAATTCATCTAATTTAATTTTTCTTTGTCTTCTGCTACCATTAGCCCATGTGCCCCAAGAAATGAGATTATAGTTTTTGGGGGTACTAAGGTTTAGAGAATAGAACTGAGTTGGATTCCCGCCACTTGGTGACTTTTTCTAACCAGCTGTATGTCCTTTGACAAATACTTTGACCTTCCAGTTTTCTCCATTTAAAAAATGGGATAAATGTTACCTACTTAGAATGGTGTGGTAGGGACTGAGAACAATAGAGCACCCAGCATAGTACTCGTCAGAGTATATATTCAATAAGGAATTAGTTTCTTTGTCCATTTTTTGATTAGAACATTGCTTTAAGATCCTTTTTTGAGCTTTTTTTTAAAAACCCACTTTATTGAGGTATGAGTGACATACAGAAATTACATATTTTATGTGTACAACTTGGTGAGTTTGTACATGAGTATATTCTCGAGAAACCATCACCACAATCAATGCCATAAACATATCTGTCACCTCCAAAAGTTTCCTCCCTCTCTATTTTTTTTTCGTGATGACAGCATTTAACGTAAGGTCTGCCTTCTTAGCTCATTTTAAAGTTTGCACTACAGCATTAACTGTAGGCACTAAGCTGTACAGTAGATTTCTAGGACTTACTCATTTTACATAATTGAAACTTTACCCTTTGACCAATACTCCCCTGTTTCTCCCTCTCCCCAGCCCCTGATAACCACCATTCTACTCTCTGCTTCTGTGAGTTTGACTGTTTTAGATTCCACCTGTAAGTGGGATCATATAGTATTTGTCTTTCTCTGTCTGGTCTATTTCACTTAGCATATGTCTTCTGGGTTCATCCATGTTGTAACAAATGGCAGGATTTCCTTCTTTTTTGAGGATGAAGCATATGTCTCTGTGTGTGTATGTGTCTATATGTCTTATCTGTGTCTATCTAGATATCACATTTTCTTTATTCAACTGTCAACAGACATTTAAGTTGCTTTTATGTTTTGACTATTGCGAGTAATGTTGCAGTGGACATGGCACTACATGTCTTCGAGATCCTGATTTCCATTCCTTTGGATATACACCCGGGAGGAAGATTGCCACAGCATATAGTAGTTATCTCTTTAATTTTTCGAGGAACCTCTGTAACTGTTTTCCATAGTGACTATATCAATTTACATTCCCACCAACAGTGTACAGGGCTTCTAGTTTTTCCACCTCCTTTCCAAGATTTTTTTTTTTTTTTTTTTTTTTTTTTGGCTAATAGCCCCAACAGATTTGAGATGATATTCCATTGTGGTTTTGATTTGCATTTCCCCATTGATTGGTGATGTTGAGCTCCTTTTCATATACTTGTTGGTCATTTATGCCTTTTTGCAGAAAAGACTATTCAGTTCCTTTGCCCATTTTTAAATTGGGTTGTTGTTATTATTACTGCTATTGAATTGTAGGAGTTCCTTATATATTTTGGATATTAACCCTTTATCAGATAGATACATAGCTTGCAAATATTTTCTCCTAATCTGTGGGTTGCCTTTTCATTTTGTTGATGGTTTTCTTTTTTGTGCAAAAGCCTTTTGGTTTGATGTAGTCCCACTTGTCTAATTTTGCTTTTGTTGCCTACGCTTTTGGTTCCTGGATTGTACGTAGGAATTTTGGGATTCTTTTTTCTATTTATATAAAAAAGCCATTGGGATTTTGATAGGGATTTCATTGAATCTGTAGGTCATTTGTGGTAGTGTGGACATTTTAACAATAAAAAATGTTCCAATCCATGAACTAGGGATTAGGAATGGCTTTTCATTTATTTGTGTCTTAATTTCTTTCATCAATGTTTTGTAGTTTTTAGTGTATAAGTCTTTCTCCTTTTTGGTTTAGTTTATTTCAAATTATTATTTTTGATGCTATTATAAATATGGGTTGCTTTCTTAATTTCCTTTTTGTATGGTTTGCTGTTAGTGTATAAAAGTGCAATTGACTTTTGTATGTTGATTTTGTATCCTGCAACTTTACTGAATTTATTAGTATTGACAGTTTTTTAATGGAGTCTTTAGGTTTTTCCATACATGAGATCATGTTATCTACAGAGATAATTTTATTTCTTTTACAATTTAGATGTTATTTATTTCTTTTTCTTGCCTTATTTCTCTGGCTAGTATTTCCAGTACTGTGTTGAAAAGAAGTGGCAAGAGTGGGCATCTTTGTCTTGTTCCTGATCTTAAAGGGAAAGCTTTCAGTTTTTTTTTTCATTAAATATGTTCACTGTGGGTTTTTCATATATATGTCATCTTTATTGTGTTGAGTTAAATTCCTTCTATACCTAGTTTTTTGAGAGTTTTAATCATGAAATGGTGTTATTTTGTCAAATGTTTTTTTCTACATTTCTTGAGATGATGTGATTTTTATCTTTTTTTCTGTTAATCTGATGTATCACATTGATTTGCATATACTGCTATCTTTGCATCCCAGGGATAAATCCCACTTGATTATGGTGGATGATCCTTTCAATATGCTGTTGAATTCAGTTTGATATTATTTCTTCAGGACTTCTTCACGTATGTTCATCAAGGATATTGGCCTGTAGTTTTCTTTCCTTGTGGTTTTATTATCATTTTAATACTAACCTCATAAAATGATTTGGGAACTGTTCCCTCTTTAATTTTTTGGAAGATTTTAAGAAGGATTCATATTAATTCTATAAATGATTAGTGGAATTTATCAGTGAAGTCTGCCTGTCCTGGGACTTTCTTTATTTTGGAAGATTTTTTCATCACTGATTCAATCTCCTTATTTGTTATTGGTCTGTTCAGGCTTTCTCTTTCTTCTTAATTCAGTCTTACTAGGTTTTATGTTTCTAGGAATTAATCCATTTCTTCTAGTTTTTCAGTTTGTTGGCATATAATTATTCATAAGAGTCCCTTGTGATCTTTTTTATTTCTGTGGCATCAATTGTAATGTCTCTTCTTTTGTTTCTGATTTTGAGTCTTCCCTTATTTTTCTTAGTCTAGCTAACTAAGGATCTGTCCATATTTTAGATCTTCTTAAAAAATAAACTCTGGCTTTAATTATTTTTTCTTTTGTTTTTGTATTCTCTGTTTCATTTATTCTTGCTCTAATCTTAATTATTTCCTTCCTCCAGCTAACTTTGGGCTTGGTTCTTTTTTTCCAGTTTTTGCCCTTTTTTGAAAAAAAAAAGATTTTTATTGATTTATTTGAGAGAGCGAGCACATGAGAGGGTGGGAGAGGCAGAGGGAGAAGGGGAAGCAGACTCCCCCCTGATCAGCGAGCCCTACTTGGGGCTCAATTCCAGGACCCTGGGATCATGACCTGAGCTAAAGGCAGATGCTTAACTGACTGAGCCACCCAGGTGTCCCTGGTTTATTTCCCTTTTTGATATTAATCTGGATAGTGTGTTTGCATGAACATACCTACAAGTGTAAACCTTATTTCACTTTTTAACAGGTTTATTCATAAATAAGCCACACGTTATAGAGGTTACCTATTTAATTTATTGCACACACAATTCAGTGATTTTGAGTATATTTACAGAGTTATTCAGTCATCAGTGCTATCTAATTTTAGAACATTTTCATCACTTCAAAAAGAAATCTTATACCCATTAGCAGTCACTCCCAATTTCCTCCCAGCCACTTATGCTCTATTTTTAGCCCTCTGCAACCTCTAATCTACTTTCTATCTTTGTGGATTTGTCCATTCTGAATATGGAGTTTTAGTTTGCATTTCCATGATGACTGGCAATGTTGATATCTTTTTATGGGCTTGTTGGCCATTGGTGTTATCTTCTTTTGTGAGATGTCTATTCAAAATATTTGACCAATTAAAAAAATTTGGGTTTTTGTCTTATTAATGAGTTGTAAGATTTCTTTATGTGTTCTGGCTATAAGTTCTTTATCAGATACATGTTTGAAAATACTTTCTTGCCCTCATTGGATTGTTTTCTCACTTCCTTAATTGTGTCTTTTGATAAGAAAAAGTTTTTAATCTAGATGAAGTCTAGTTTCTTAATTTTTTTTGTGGTTCATACTTTTTGTATCATATTTAAGAAAATTTACCTAACTTAAGGTTACAAGATTTTCTCTTGTCTTCTAAAAGAAAAAAAATCAGTTTTTCTAAATACTTATATTTAGAACATTATATTTTGTAAAACTTTATCATCTTAGCCTATAAATTTAGGTCTATGATCCATTTTGATGATTTTAATTTCTATGTATGACATGAGGAAAAAGTCAAGATTGATTTTTTTTCCATTAGTACACCTAATTCTTTCAGCATCATTTTTTTCTTTTAAAATTTTTTATTTAAATTTAAATTTTATTTAAATTCCATTTAATTAACATATACTGTATTATTAGTTTCAGAGGTAGAATTCAATGATTCAGGGCACCTGGGTGGCTCAGTCAGTTAAGCGTCTGCCTTGGGCTCAGGTCATCCTGGGATCAAGTCCCATATCCAGCTCCCTGCCTCTCCCTCTACCCCTCTCATCTGCTTGTGTTCTCACTCTCTCATGCTCTCTTTCTCAAATAAATAAATAAAATATTAAAAACTATTAAATATTAAAAGAATTCCGTGATTTGTCGGTTGCATATAACACTCAGGGTTCATTACATCAAACACCCTCTTAATGCCCCTCCCCCAGAAGATCAGCAAGAACAGCCAGCCAAGACCAAGTTTACCGATCAATGAGAACGGCAGAACTCCAGTGCTAGGGGAATACTGCACATAGAATTCATGGCTTTTTTCCCATGATTCTTTAGTCTTTCAAAGTTAATTTTTTTTAACTTTTTTTTTTGAATGTTTCTTTTTCCCTTTTTCAACCAACATCTTATCAATCCCTTTTTTAAAAAAATCTTTTATTTTTCCTTTTTAGAGTCATATTCTATCCCTTCATAGTAGTTACCCTTATTTTTGGTATATATATATAAATTGTTCTCTCTTTTGGTGTCATTTATTAAAAAGACTATCATTTCCCATTGAATTACATGAGCATTTTTGCCAAATAAAATTTGATCAATACATTTGAAACTATTTTTGGACTCTTGATTCTGTTGCACTAATCTATACCTCTGTCCTTTTGTCAACAACACGCTGCCTTGATTATCATAGCTTTAAAGTTTTGAAATCTGACAGTATAAGTATCTAAACTTGGTTTTCTTTTTAAAATTGTAATGGATATACTAGGTGTATGAAATTCCATATAAGCTTAAGTGTCAGCTTGAAAAACTTTATAAAAAAGCCCGAGTTTTATTAAGTATACTTTTTAGTTTGGAGTAGTTTTAGATTTATAGGAGAGTTGCAGATACAGTATACAGAATTCCCTTATACACTTTACCCAGTTTATCCTGATGTTAACATCTTATATTACTATGGCACACTTGTCAAAACTAAGAAATCAATATCAATGCATTGCTGTAAATTGAACTCCATACTTTATTTGGATTTTATTAGTTTTTCGAGAATGTCCTTTTTCTGTTCCATGATCTGATTGAGGATATACCACATAGCATTATTTTTTTATGCCTCCTTAGTCTTTTCTAATCTATGATAATTTCAGTCTTTTCTTCTTTTTCATGACTTTGACAGTTTTGAAGAGCTTTGGTTACGTATTTTGTAGAATGCCAATCATTGTGGGTTTTTCTGATGTTTTCCTCATGATTAGGCTGGAATTATAGGTTTTTTTTTTTTTTTTTTGGTGGGGAGGGAAGAATAACACAGAGGTGAAGTGCCCATATCATCATATCAGAGAGTATATACTATCCACATGACTAATCATTGATTATATTAACTTTGATCATTTGGTTATGGTAGTATTTGTCATGTTTCTTCACTGTGAAGTTATTGCTTTTTTCCTTGAACATTTTTTTTTGGAATTGAGTTACCAAGTCCAGCTGCTACTCAAGATAGGGCAGAAGGGCTGAGATTAAGCTTAAACTTTTAGAGAGGAGAGTATGTATATATATATATCTTTACACTTGTTTGAGGAGAGTTATGGTTGTAACAGTGAGCCTTCCAATCCATGAACATAGTATATCATTTCACGTATAGTTTTTCTTTAATTTATCTCAGCAATGTTTTGTAGTTTTCAGTGTACAGATCTTGTATGTCTTTTGTTAAATTCATACCCAAATATTTCATTTTTAAAAATACTCTTGTGAAGAGATTTTTAAAGATTTATTTTAAAGATTTATTTCTATGAAAATAGAACTAGTTTGGTATGTTGATCATATATCCTGCAATATTGCTAAACTCACTTAATGATTCCTGCACCTGTATTTGGAAATTCCTTAGATTTTCCTGTAAAGATGATCATGGTATTTAGAAATAAAGACCGTTTTCTTCTTCTAGACTAATCTATATGACTAAAATTTATTTTAATGATTTTATTCCACTGTACAGGCCCTCCAGTACAATCTTGAATAGTAGTGAGAGTATACATTTCTTGTCTTGTTCCTAACCATAGGTAGTCTTTTACCAGCAACCGTTAGTTGTTGATTTTATATGGAAACCCTTTATTGGGTTGAGGAAATTCCTTTTTATTTGTAGTCTTTTGAGAGTTTTTCTCTTTAATTATGATTAGGTGTTGAATTTTTCAAAAACATTTTGGCATTTATTGATTTATATTGTTTTCCTCCCTTATTTCATTAATATGATGTATAACATTGATTTTGTATGTTACACTAATTTTGCATTATTGGGATAAATGCCAATTAGCCATTTTATATTCTTTTTATATACTGCTGGATTCAATTTGGAAATATTTTATTAAGTACTTTTGTGTCTGTGTTCATGAGAGATAATGGTCAGTTTTCTTGTGATTTTTTTTTTATATGGCTTTGGTATCAAGGTAATATTAGCTTTTCTGAAAGATTTGTGTAGAATTGGTATCATTTCTTCCTTGTTTGGTAGAATTTACCAGTGAAACTGTCTGGACTTGGGCTTTGTAAGTGTACGGAAGATTCTAATTACTAATTAAATTCTTTTACTAAATATTGGGCTATTTAGTGTTTTTCTTTCTTCTTAAGTTTTGGTAATTTGTGCCTTTCAAGGAATTTGTTCATTTCATTTCATTTTCAGTTTGTTGGCATATTTTATTTATTACATTGCATTATTCTTGTCCTTTTAAAATTATTTGTTTTATTTTTTAAATTTTAATTCTAGTGTAGTTAACATACAGTGTTATGTTAATTTCAGGTGTATGGTATAGTGATTCAGCAAGCCTATCCATTACTCAGTGCTCATCACGAAAAGTGTATTCTTTAATCCCCATCACCTATTTCACCCATCACCCACCCCATGCACCTTCCCTCTGGTAACCATCACTTTGTTCTCTATTGTTAAGAGTCTGTTTCTTGGTTTGTCTTTCTTTTTTTCTCTTTGCTCATTTGTTTTGTTTCTTAAATTCCACACATGAATGAAATCATGTGGTATTTTTCTTTTTCTGACTATTCCACTTAGCATTATACTCTCTAGCTCCATCCACCTTGTTGCAAATGACAAGATTTCATTCCTTTTTATGGCTGAATAATATTCCATTGTATATATGTGCCACATCTTTATCCATTCATCTTTTGATGGGCACTTGGGCTGCTTTCATATTTGGCTTTGTAAATAATGCTGCAATAAGTAGAGGGATGCATATGTCCCTTTGAATTAGTGTTTTTGTATTCTTCAGGTAAATACCTAGTAGTGCAATTAAGGATCTTGGGATAGTTCCATTTTTAACTTGTTGAAGAACCTCCATACTGTTTTCCACAGTGGCTGCACCAGTTTGTGCTCCTACCAGAAGTGCACAAGGGTTCCTTTTTATGCACATCCTCTCCAGCATTTGCTTCTTGTGTTTTGTATTTTAGCCGTTCTGACAGGTGTGAGGAGATACCTAATCGTAGTTTTGATTTGCATTCCCTGATGATGATGAGGAGGAGGAGGAGGAGGAGGAGCATCTTTTCATGGGTCTGTTGGCCATCTCTGTGTCTTCTTTGGAGAAATGTCTGTTCATGTCTTCTGCCCATTTTTAAAATTGTATTATTTGTTTTTTTGGTAGTTGAGTTGTATTTTGGATACTAACCCTTTATCAGAGATGTCATTTGCAAATATATTCTTCCATTCAGAAGGTTGTCTTTTAGTTTTGTTGACTGTTTCCTTTGCTGGGCAGAAGCTTTTTACTTTGACATAGTCCCAATTGTTTATTTCTGCTTTTGTTTCCCTTGCCTCAGAAGACATATCTAGAAAAAAGTTGTTAAGGTTGATGTTGGAGAAATTACTGCCTGTACTTCTTCTAGGATTTTTATGGTTTCAGGTCTCACAGTTAAGTCCTCAATTCATTTTGAATTTATCTTTCTGTTTGGTGTAAGCAAGCAGTCCAGTTTCATTCTTTTGCATGTAGCTGTCCTTTTTTCCACAACACCATTTGTTGAAGAGATTGTCTCTTTCCCATTGGATATTCTTTCCTGCTTTGTCAAAGATTAATTGACCATATACATGTGGGTTTATTTCTGGGCTTTCTGTTCTATTACATTGATCTATGTGTCTCTTTTTGTGCCATATTCTTGTCCTTTTAATGTATGATTTTTAATGTTCTTTCATTCCTGATATTATATATTATGTAATAATCATTTGTTATTGGTGGTTATAATTGAATTCATGCACCGCAGGGTTTTTTCTCATCTTCTCCATTATCACCTGGGCCTGATGCTCTTTGTGTTGAATAGCTTCTTGATAACTTTCTCTTATTTCTTACATGGAAATTGGTTGGCTTAAGCACTCTATCTCTCACAGGGTCAATAATAGTAAACTTCATTCTTTTAGGAAATTAGTCATTCCATCTAGATTTTTCAAATGACTTATACAGGATTGTGCAAAATCCCTTAATGGTTTTTAAAAAGTTTTCTTGGTTTCATTAATTATTCTTCATTTATTATTTCTTTGAATATTTATGCTTTCGCTTTCTACTTTTTTTTTGCTTGATTATAAATGAGATTTTGGCTTTTTTATTTTGTTGGTTTTTTTTTTTCTTCGAAGATCCAACGTAATTTTTAACTTCATTGATTTTCCATTTCTGGTTTTTCTTTTGTTTTTATTTTTGTACTATTTCCTTCCTTCCTTCCTTCCTTTTTTTTCCTTATATTCTTCTAGATTTTACAATTGGGAAGAAGTGAATTCATTTATTTTCACTACATTGCTATTTTTTGCTTTTAGTATTTAAATTTATACTTTTTTTATTATTGCTTCAATTGTATTCCCTTGATTTTAATGTGCAGTGTTTTCATTATTACTTTTTAGAAATTCTGTAATTTTGATCTTATTTCTCTTTTTCCTAGAAATTGTTTAAAAGTTTAAAAAAATTTAGGTTGAAAATTCTTTTATTTTGATTCTGTTGTCAACTTCTGGTTTTATTGCACTATATCGGAGAGTGTTATTTGCATAATGTCTTCTTAATGGGATTTGTTGTAATTTTTTCCTGGACTTATATGTTCAATTGTCAGAAATGTTTCCTGTCATATAAGAAGGTAAATGTCTGTTTTGAGAATGGGAAACTCAATATACATTTGTATAAATTTTCTTTATTGAATATGTTCTTTAAATATTCTGTATACTTTTTTTTTTTACCTATCTTGTGTCATCTAGTCATTTTTATGTAGTCTTCTATCCTCTGTTTCATGAATGTGGTTTTTATTTGTTGCATGGATATTCATAACTGTTACATCTTCATTTTGGATTGTGGCTTTTGACATTATCAACTATCACTTTTTTGTCTCCCGTAATAATTTTTAGCTGGAAGTTTACTTTGTCTTATATATGAGAATTGCATTTCTTCATTTTGATAATTCTTATTTGCTTGCTTAAACCTTTGCACATTCTTCGGTTGTTTGCTTTTTCAATAATTTTTAGTTTCTCTTATCTCAGGTGTATAGTTGGTCTTTCCTTTTAAAAGCAGTTTGAAATTTTTTTCTTTTAAGAGGTTGAGTCTATTTGTATTCACTGTTAGGTTTGGCCTTACATCTGTCATAATGCTTATGTTATAATTTTGTTATATTACTATGTGCCCTGTGCACTATTTGCTATCCTTCTTTCTCAGTGTGGTCAGTTTTGAATTTCTTTTTGCTTTGACTTTCTTTGGGATTTAGGAAGTTTATGTTTTTCCAGTGCTCTTTTTCCTTTCAGTTTTATTGAGTTAATTGACATACAGCACTGTATAAATTTAAGGTGTACATCAGAATGATTTTACCTACATGTATTTTGGAACGATGACCACAAAAATTTCAGTTAACATCCATCACCTCTCATAGAGGTCTAAAGAAATTTTTTTCTTGTTATAAGAACTCAGGATCTCTAGTCTCTCAGCAGCTTTCAAATATACCACACAGCAGTGTTAACTACTAAGAGTCTTTATACAAATACCTTTAGTCATCTATAAAAATACAGTTTAGAATTCCTTTAGCAGCCTTTTGCCTTCCTTAGGCATCTATGCTTTGTGTTGCTAACTTTAAATGATACCTTATCATCTCTGTGGCAGTTAATGAATTTATTCTATTTTCCTCTTTCCTTCCTCCTTTTCTTCTTATTTGTTTAATGATATTACTTCTACTTCATCAGATTATGTAATATTTATAAACGAGTTTCCATTCATGCTTCTCCTTTGCTTCAAATCTACAATTAAATATATTCAGTGTTCATCACCAGCCACTTTACCAATAATTCCTAGTCACCATTTTGGTTTATGAAGCTTCTTCTATAGTGTATTCCTTAGGAAGTGCTTGTGAATACAGTATTCTCTGAATTCTTGTATTTTAACATGTTTTCGTTGTTCTTGCTACTTGAATGACAATTTGGCTGTCACTGTCTTGTTGCTGTCATTATAAACTCTTGTCTCAGTGCTTTTCACTGTTTTTCTTTGAATTTCTTTGAGATGTTGTTCCATGGCTGTTATGTGTACTTCTGAAGTCAACCTAATTGTCTTTCCTGTGTAAGTGGCTTTGTCTTTTCGTATGGAAACCTGGAGGGTTAAAAGAAAACAAAACAAAAACCTTTATGTGAAAAGTCTAAGAGCATAATTTATGTCTCAGAATTAAGAATTCCACTTATCCCAGAATCCTTTTAATAACTGGATTCAGGGCAGGGGGCAGAGCAAGATGGTGGAGGAGTAGGAGACCTGGATTTCGTCTGGTCCCAGGAATTCAGCTGGATAGGGATCAAACCATTCTGAACACCTATGAACTCAACAGGAGATCGAAGAATGGCAACAACTCTCTGAACAGAAAAGCAACCACTTTCTGGAAGGTAGGATGTGTGGAGAAGTGAATCCGAGGTGATATTTGAGAGGCTAGACAGTGGGGGAGGGGGCCTCGCAAGGGAGGGAGCCTCTCAGGGGAGGGGGCCTCTGTCAGCTGCTTCTGGTAAGTGATAGAGCAGCAGAGCACAAAATCAGAACTTTTAGAAGTCAGCTCCGCTGAGGGACGTTGCTCCAGTGGCTAAGCAGGGGGTGGAACCCTCACGAGACAGTGTGGTCTCGGGACCCTCGGGGTCACAGAAAGACCGGGGGTGCCTGAGTGCGGCAGAGCTCCTAGGTATCACAGCGGGGAAGCCGGCTGCAGAGACGGAGCCGAGGTGCGGGCTCTCAGCTTGGGGTTGCCATAAATGGTGATCCGCGGCACAGTCGGGCCACTGCTCCTCCAGCAGGGACCCAACGAGCGGCAGATCCGGGGAGACTCCCCTTCCTACCCCCAGAGGAACTGCACGGGAGCACACCGCAGGGATCTGCTGGGTTTGGAGACTCCACACCGAGTCAGGTGCCAGAGATAAAAACGCTCGGTCACAGGCTGGGTGAGCACGGAGTGCGGCCAGAGACTGGAGAGATGGGAGTGACTGCTTTTCTCTGGGGGCGCACTGAGGAGCGGGGCCCCAAGTTCTCGGCTCCTCTGGGCAGAGATTGGGAGGCAACCATTTTCACTCTCATCCTCCAAAACTGTACAGAAAGCTAGCAGGGAACAAAATCTCCTGAGAGCAAACACTAGCAGATTACTTAGCCCGGACCAGGCAAGGGCGGGGCAATTCTGCCTCCGGCAAAGACATTTGGGAACCATGGCAACAGGCCCCTCCCCCAGAAGATCAGCAAGAACAGCCAGCCAAGACCAAGTTTACCAATCAAGGAAAACGGGAGAACTCCAGCGCTAGGGGAATACTGCACATAGAATCCATGGCTTTTTTACCATGATTGTTTAGTCTTTCCAAGTTAATTTTTTTAACTTTTTGTTTTTTTTAATTTTTCTTTTTCCCTTTTTCATCCAACATCTTATCAATCCCTTTTTTAAAAAACATTTTTATTTTTCAATTTTAGAGTCATACTTTATCCCTTTATAGTAGTTACCCTTATTTTTGGCATATATATATAAGTTGTTCTCTCTTTAAAATTTTGAGATACAGTTTCTTCTAACAGGTCAAAATATACCCTAAATCTCTAGTGTATGGCTTTGTTCTAGTCTCCTGCCCGATCACATTGTCTCCCTTTTTTTTTCTTTTTTAAGTCCTCTTCTTTCTTTTTTTTAACAACTTCTTATCAATTCCTTTTATAAAATTTTTTATAATTTTCATCTTTACAGTCATATTCCATCCCTTTATTGTATGAACCCTTATTTTTGTACATATATAAGTTTTTCTTTCTTTAAAATTTTGGGAGACACTTTCTTCTAACAGACCAAAATACACCCAAAATCTAGTGTGTGGCACTGATCTATGCACCAGCCTGATCATTTTGATCATATTCTGTTTTTTTGTTTTGTTTTGTTTTGTTCTGTTTTTCTTTTTATCTTTTTCTTTTCCTTTTTTCTTTCTTTCCCTTTCTTTTCCCCCAGCTACAGGTCTTTCCTGATTTGTTTAGAGTATATTTTCTGGGGACGTTGTTACCCTGTTAGCATTTTGTTCTCTCATTCATCTATTCTCCTCTGAACAAAATGACAAGACAGAAAAAATCACCTCAACAAAAAGAACAAGAGGTAGTACCAACTGCCAGGGACCTACTCAATACAGACATTAGTATGATGTCAGACCTAGAGTTCAGAAACATGATTTTAAAGATACTAGCTGGGCTTGAAAAAAGCATGGAAGTTATTAGAGAAATGGTTTCTGGAGAAATAAAAGAACTAAAATCTAACCAAGTCGAAATCAAAAAGGCTATTAATGAGGTGCAATCAAAAATGGGGGCACCAACTGCTAGGATAAATGAGGCAGAAGAGAGAATCAGTGATATAGAAGACCACATGATGGAAAATAAAGAAGCTGAGAAAAAGCGAGGTAAACAACTACTGGATCATGAGGGCAGAATTTGAGAGATAAGTGATACCATGAGATGAAACAACATTAGAATAATTGGGATCCCAGAAGAAAAAAAAGGAGAGAGGGGGGCAGAAGGTATATTGGAGCAAATTATAGCAGAGAACTTCCCTAATTTGGGAAAGGAAACAGGCATCAAAATCCAGGAGGCACAGAGAACCCCTCTCAAAATCAATAAAAGTAGGTCAACACCTCGACATCTAATAGTAAAACTTACGAGTCTCAGAGACAAAGAGAAAATCCTGAAAGCAGCTCAGGGGAAGAGATCTGTAACCTACAATGGTAGAAACATTAGATTGGCAACAGACCTATCCACAGAGACCTGGCAGGCCAGAAAGGACTGGCATGATATCTTCAGAGCACTAAACAAGAAAAATATGCAGCCAAGAATACTATATCCAGCTAGGCTGTTACTGAAAATAGAAGGAGAGATAAAAAGCTTCCAGGACAAACAAACACTAAAGGAATTTGCAAATACGAAACCAGCCCTACAAGAAACATTGAAAGGGGTACTCTAAGCAAAGAGAGATCCTAAAAGTAACATAGATCAGAAATGAACACAGACAGTATACAGGCACTACAAGGCAATACAATGGCACTAAATTCATATCTTTCAATAGTTACCCTGAATGTAAATGGACTAAATGCCCCAATCAAAAGACACAGGCTATCAGATTGGATTAAAAAACAAGCCCCTCAATATGCTGTCTACAGGAGACTCATTTTAGACCCAAAGATACCCCCAGATTGAAAGTGAGGAGGTGGAAAACCATTTACCATGCTAATGGACACCAAAAGAAAGCTGCGGTGGCAATCCTTATATCAGACAAATAAGATTTAAAATTAAAGACTGTAATAAGAGATGAGGAACGACACTCTAAGCTACTTAAAGGTCTATCCAACAAGAAGATCTAACAATTGTAAATATCTATGCCCCTAACATGGGAGCAGCCAATTATATAAGGCAATTAATAACAAAAGCAAAGAAACATATTGACAACAATACAATAATAGTGGGGGACTTTAACACCCCCTCACTGAAATGGACAGATCATCTAAGCAAAAGATCAACAGAGAAATAAAGACTTTAAATGAAACACTGGACCAAATGGACTTCACAGACATATTCAGAACATTCCATCCCAAAACAATGGAATATACATTCTTCCCTAGTGCCCATAGAACATTCTCCAGAATTGATCACATCCTAGGTCACAAATTAGGTCTCAACCAGTACCAAAAGATTGGGATTATTCCCTGCATATTTTCAGACCACAGTGCTTTGAAACTAGAACTTAATCACAAGAGGAAAGTCGGAAAGAACTCAAATACACGGAGGTTAAAGAGCATCCTACTAAAGAATGAATGGGTCAACCAGAAAATTAAAGAAGAATTAAAAAAAATTCATGGAAACCAATGAAAATGAAAACACAACTGTTCAAAATCTTTGGGATGCAGCAAAGGCAATCCTAAGAGGAAAGTATATAGCAATACAAGCCTTTCTCAAACAAGAAAGGTCTCAAATACACAGCTAAAGGAGCTGGAGAAAGAAGAGCAAATAAAGCCTCACCCCAGCAGGAAAAGAGAAACAATAAAGATCAGAGCAGAAATCAATGAAATAGAAACCAAAAAAAAACAGTAGAACAGATCAACGAAACTAGGAGCTGGTTCTTTGAAAGAATTACCAAGATTGATAAACCCCTGGCTAGACTTATCAAAAAGAAAAGAGAAATGACCCAAATCAACAAAATCATGAATGAAAGAGGAGAGATCACAACCAACACCAAAGAAATACAATTATAAAGACATATTATGAGCAACTCTATGCCAGCAAATTAGATAACCTGGAAGAAATGGGTGCATTCCTAGAGATGTATCAACTACCAAAATTGAACCAGGAAGAAATAGAAAACCTGAAGAGACCTATAACCACTGAGGAAATTGAAGCAGTCATCAAAAATCTCCCAACAGACGAGAGCCCAGGGCCAGATGGCTTCCCAGGGGAATTCTACCAAACATTTAAAGAAGAATTAATATCTATTCTTCTGAAACCGTTCCAAAAAATAGAAATGGAGGGAAAACTTCCAAACTCATTTTATGAGGCCACCATTACCTTGATCCCAAAACCAGACAAAGACCCTATCAAAAAGGAGAATTACCAATATCCTTGATAAACATGGATGCAAAAATTCTCACCAAAGTACTAGCCAATAGGATCCAACAGTACATCAAAAGGATTATTCACCACGACCAAGTGGGATTTATTCCTGGGCTGCAAGGTTGGTTCAACATCTGCAAATCATACAATACAATAACAAAAGAAAGAACAAGAACCATATGATCCTCTCAATAGATGCAGAAAAAGCATTTGACAAAGTACAGCATCCTTTCTTGATCAAAACTCTTCAGAGTAGAGGGATAGAGGGTACCTACCTCAATGTCATAAAAGCCATCTATGAAAAACCCACTGCGAGTATCATTCTCAATGGGGAAAAACTAGGTGCTTTCCCCCTAAGGCCAGGAATGTGGCAGGAATGTCCACTATCACCACTGCTATTCAACATAGTATTAGAAGTCCTAGCCACAGCAACCAGACAACAAAAAGAAATAAAAGGCATCCAAATCGGCAAAGAAGAAGTCAAACTCTCATTCTTTGCAGATGATATGATACTTTATGTGGAAAACCCAAAAGACTCCACCCCAAAACTGCTAGAACTCATACAGGAATTCAGTAAAGTGGCAGGATATGAAATCAATGCACAGAAATCAGTGGTATTCCTATACACCAAAAACAAGACAGAGGAAAGAGAAGTTAAGGAATAGATCCCATTTACAATTGCCCCCAAAACCATAAGATACCTAGGAATAAATCTAACCAAAGAGGCAAAGAATCTGTACTCAGAAAACTATAAAATACTCATGAAAGATATTGAGGAAGACACAAAGAAATGGAAAAACTTTCCATGCTCATGGATTGGAAGAACAAACATTGTGAAGATGTCAATGCTACCTAGAGCAATCTACACGTTCAATGCAATCCCCATCAAAATACCATCCACTTTTTTCAAAGAAATGGAGCAAATAATCCTAAAATTTGTATGGAACCAGAAAAGACCCCGAATAGCCAGAGGAATGTTGAAAAAGAGAAGCAAAGCTGGCGGCATCACAATTCCGGACTTCAAGCTCTATTACAAAGCTGTCATCAAGACAGTATGTTCCTGGCACAAAAACAGACACCTAGATCAATGGAACAGAATCGAGAGCCCAGAAATGGACCCTCAACTCTATGGTCAACACATCTTCGACAAAGCAGGAAAGAATGTCCAGTGGAAAAAAAGACAGTCTCTTCAACAAATGGTGTTGGGAAAATTGGACAGCCACATGCAGAAGAACAAAACTGGACCATTTCCTTACACCACACACAAAAATAGACTCCAAATGGTTGAAAGACCTCAATGTGAGACAGGAGTCCATCAAAATCCTAAAGGAGAACACAGGCAACAATCTCTTTGACCTCAGCTGCAGCAACTTCTTCCTAGAAACATCGCCAAAGGCAAGGGAAGCAAGGGCAAAAATGAACTATTGGGACTTCATCAAGATAAAAAGCTTTTGTACAGCAAAAGAAACAGCCAACAAAACCAAAAGACAACCGACAGAATGGGATAAGATATTTGAAAATGACAGATAAAGGGCTAGTGTCCAAAATCTATAAAGAACTTATCAAACTCAACACCCAAAGAACAAATAATCCAATCAAGAAATGGGTAGAAGACATTAACAGACATTTTTCCAAAGAAGACATCCAAATGGCCAACAGACACATGAAAAAGTGCTCAACATCGCTCGGCATCAGGGAAATCCAAATCAATACCTCAATGAGATACCACCTCACACCATTTAGAATTGCTAAAATTACAAGTCAGGAAATGACAGATGTTGGCAGGGATGCTGAGAAAGGGGAACCCTACTACACTGTTAGTGGGAATGCAAGCTGGTGCAACCACTCTGGAAAACAGTATGGAGGTTCCTCAAACAGTTGAAAATAGAGCTACCCTACGATCCAGCAGTTGTACTTCTGGGTATTTACCCCAAAGATACAAATGTAGGGATCCAAAGGGGTACGTGCACCCCGATGTTTATAGCAGCAATGTCCACAATAGCCAAACTGTGGAAAGAGCCAAGATGTTCATCAACAGATGAATGGATAAAGAAGAGGTGGTATATATATATATACAATGGGATATTATACAGCCATCAAAAGGAATGAGATCTTGCCATTTGCAACGACTTGGATATAACTGGAGGGTGTTATGCTGAACGAAATATGTCGATCAGAGAAAGACAGATATCATATGATTTCACTGATACGAGGAATTCTTAATCTCAGGGAACAAACTGAGGGTTGCTGGAGTGGGGGTGGGTGGGAGGGATGGGGTGGCTGGGTGATAGACACTGGGGAGGGTATGTGTTATGGTGAGTGCTGTGAATTGAAGACTGTTGAATCAGAGATCCATACCTTTGAAAGCAATAATGCAATATGTGTTAAGAAAAAAAAAAAAGATAGGAAGGGAAGAATGAAGGGGGCGAAATTGGAGGGGGAGATGAACTACGAGAGACTGTGGACTCTGCAAAACAAACTGAGGGTTCTAGAGGGGAGAGGGGTGTGAAGATGGGTTAGCCTGGTGATGGGTATTAAAGAGGGCACGTTCTGCATGGAGCACTGGGTGTTATGCACCAACAGTGAATCATGGAACATTACATCAAAAACTAATGATGTAAGGTATGGTGATTAACAACAATAAAAAGTTTAAAAATATGTGGATTCAGGGCTCCTTTTAATTCTGGAGTATTATCTTGGATTATAGTTTTTTAAATATGTATATATAATTAAGGTTTTATTGATTTATTTTAGAGAGAGAACATGATTGGGAGGGGCAAAAGGACAGGGAGAGAGAATCTCCGTGCTGAGCACGAATCCCGATGCGGGGCTTCATGTCATGACCCTGAGATCACTAACTGAGCTGAAACCAAGAGTCTATCACTTAACTGACTGAGCCACTCAGGTGCCCCTTGGATTATAGTTTTAAATAGAAGTTCTGTTACATTGTTTTAATTTATATCTAAGGACTCTAATTTTAGATATGTTGTGACTTCTTGAACTATCTTCTACCTCTACCACTTTCCTGACCTTTTTAATTTTTTTTTAAAAATTCATTTTTATTGGCTATGTTTAGTTTTTGTTCTCAGTGCCTTTAAAAATTTAAAGTTAAATATTTTCTCCCTTAGTTTCTAGTAATTTGTGATAGCTGAGATTATTCTATTTCCTGAATTCTTATTTTATATCATCCTTGTTTACATCTGAAAAATACTTGTGTAACATTAATCCAGGTTATGGCATTTTGTTGCAGTTTTTTCCTTCATGTTTATTTTTGTGTGAGGGAAATTTATTGAAATGTTTGGATTCTCATTTTCTGTTTTTCATTTAATAGTTTTGTTTAGATATTGTCTGCAAAGTTTCTCAATTTGAAATGTTTTACATATATTTAGACCTCTAATAGGGGTGTAAAAGTTTGAGTGGCTTAATAGGCTTCTTATATCTTGAGCATCTCCTTTTTATGTATAGTAAAGTTTGATGTTTATTTAATGGAATTGTTTATTGGGATGGGTTAAGTATCTTCTTTTGGGGAGGTGGAGAAATGAGAAGTACAATGTGTGCATTTAAGATTTCTGTGGCACATTTAAGAGTA
The DNA here is from genome assembly GCF_037043125.1 of Eumetopias jubatus. Classification (NCBI taxonomy): domain Eukaryota; kingdom Metazoa; phylum Chordata; class Mammalia; order Carnivora; family Otariidae; genus Eumetopias; species Eumetopias jubatus. The sequence continues at coordinate 95,521,800 of NW_028274812.1, forward strand.
GCTGTCCAGCAAGGAGTTAAATCCTGATAAGGAGCTCTATCTCATCTGGAGAGAGGAAGGAATGGGAGAGTGAACAGAACTGGAAGGGATTATGGTAGGAGCGTGCTTCTCCCTCTGCTACTCCCCCTGCTTGTGCTCACTTGTATGTACTCTTTCTCTCCTCTCTCTTTGACAAATTAAATCTTTAAGAGAGAGAGAGAGGGGTAAGGAGAAAAAAAAAAAAAGAATGGGTGGATGAAAATTCAGGTTAGTGTGCTGGTTTGGTGGCAAGATGGTTGACTTCCGTTTTCTCTAAAGAAGTGCAAATTGTCACCGGTTGAGAGGGAAAACGTAGTTTTTGTTGATTGGAGAACTTTTTATTTAGCTGTTTAGAAAACATGGCCCAGAGGAGATTAAAGAAATAGAAAAGCTGCGTTGAAGTCTCATTGAAGCTGGAAGTTACAGTCTGTGTAACTGTCCTACTATTTTCTCCAGAAATAGAGAAGCTGCGTTGAAGTCTCATTGAAGCTGGAAGTTACAGTCTGTGTGACTGTCGTACTCACATTGTTACACTTATATTATACTATACTTAGACTATAGCATTGCTGTACTGGGTCTGAGGAGGCTTTCAGTTTGATTTACTGAATATTGAGGTTTGCCTAAGCAAGTGCAGCAGATGAACAGTAAGGTAAAGGGTTGAGAATTTCAGTTAGCAATTGAAATACTGAAAAACAGTGTTTAAACTGGGTATGAAGAGACGTGAACCCAGGACAGGACACACGATAGCAAGAGACATAATTTATTGGATACTTACTACATGCCTGGCTCTTTTCCCAGCACTTTATATGCATTCTCACATTAATCTCATAAATCACTGAACTGTAGGTAAAAAAAAAAATTTATCCTTTTACAGATGAGGAAACTAAGAATGGAGATTAATAACTTGTCCAAGATCACGTAGCCATAATTCAATAACCAATGAAAATTCCTTTCACCAAATTGTTGAAAAATCACGTTACGCCCAAATAATCTTTCTCAAATATAGAAAATGTTGATGAAACTATTGACTCTATTGTTTTTATGATGTTTTAAAATATTAAAAGAGTAACTTTTTTAGATACTTATTTTTTCTAAAAATGCTAAACCATAGCAGTAGAAATATAAAAAGACTGTATTATTTGAAAGAATGCAATGTAAAAGAAATCATAAGACAAAGGATAGTTAAGACCCCAACTTTTTGGTGGCAATGGAGCAGCTAACTTTTATGAATCTTCCCTTCTGTTCCTAGAGATGTGCAAGGCACTTTCACAAAGCCTCTTAATTTATTTTGTTAAAAAAAAAATCTTACGACATTGGGAGTATTAATGTCACTTAGACAGTAAGGTCAGATTAAGACAGATGAATTAATTTATCCAGAAGTGTATTCAGTTACACAACAGAGATAGAATTCCAGGCCTAGTTTGTGTGGTTCCCCTCTCTGCATGATTCCTCCTAAACTTCTTGTCTGTTTATTTGGTAAGCAGGGAGAAGCTTCCCTAAGTCTTAGATCTTCGGTATATGTTTTGGCATGCTAGAGATTTGTTTACAAACTAAGAATCAACCATGTAGTAAGATCAAAGTCAAAATAAAGTATTTAACAATAAAATAAGGAAACTCCTCAAGATTAAATTATATTTTAATGGTCACCCACCTGATTTTGAGGGTTGCCATGGCCACAGAGTAAATTATTCTCCATTCTTTTAATTTTTTTGTGGGTAAGTACCAGAGGCCATAGCATGAAAGGAAATATACATGCAATGCAATTTTACATGTCTGTTTTTGGTTAAATTTCCTTCTTAAAAATAGCTGCTTTTTGTGGAATAAATCATCTTTGACATTAGCTGTAGAAACTGGATTTAGAAATAATGTTTCAAGTAACATTTTTTCAATTCTTTTATATTAAGAAAGAAATTAATAGGATAGCAAAATAATAAATTAGAGCTAGGGACATGCTATATGCGTTTTTCCACCGGTCAAACAAATATACACATACCACGTTCTCCAGGCCATGAAAGCAATCAAATGATCAGGTTAGGTTCTGATCACAATACTGAATTTCACAGGTTGTGTATTGCCTTTAATTATTTTATGGAAAATGGCCCAAAAGAAATCATCCTTCATCTCCCAGTGAAACATTATTCAGGCATTCAAGAGGACACTTACTTCTAGGTAAAGATGATTTACCACCATCTTTTGATAACCAGTGTGCATAATTTTACAACAGCAAGTGCTGTAGCCCTATCCATCAATGTTTTTCCTCATTTCCTTTATCCCCTCGAAATTAAACATTTAAGAATAAACAACCCATTTCTCCTTCCTTGATATGCTTTAGTGTTTATAAAGAAGGGGACTATACCTTTTGCTCAGCACAATTCTAAGTATTCTAAGTAATAATAATAAAAAAAACTCATGTAGATGTTTCTTGCCTTTAAAGAATGTGCAAGTCAGGAAAACAACACCTGTATAAACAAGATACCTGTTGAACAGCTTGGCCATCCTAAAACTCCATGCCAAGTGTAAAGCTATATATACAGTGTCGTTGTAGAGAGGTGTTGGTAAGAGCAGAAAGGATGTGTAAGTATCTTGAGATCTGGGCTAGAGCAAGGGCTACTGTATCAGCACTTTTTGGGAACCTGTTGGAAATGCTGATTCCTGTTAAATCAGAAACTCTGGACTGGAGTCCACAGTTTGCAGTCTAACAAATTCTCCAGGAGATTCTGATGCGGCTAGTGTAAGAATCACTGCTGTAGATGATAAAGAATAGGTGACATTTTGTTCATATAATTATGTATCATGATGTACATGAAGTAGGAATAAAAATAAATCCTGAAATAATTTGGGGACTTCGTTATTGATAATCTTTGATGATGATTAGTTACTTTTTACAAAACCTCCTGCTAATTGGAAAAAAAATAAGATTGGGTCATCAGAGAAGTAAGAGGAGAAATTTTTACCAAAGTAGTTATGTAATCCCAGATTTATTTTTTCTACTATTTGACAACTGCCCTCCTCCATCTATATACAGAAGAGCTAAACTACAGATTTGCTTAGCAAGTCACATATGACAGTATCTGGAAGTATGGGCAGGTACATGGCCTAAAGACTTACAGATATGCCATGGTCCTCAGATCATCAGAATCAGTTGGACTTCTGTTAAAACCAAATGCTGGGCTCCACCATCTGGAGTTTCTGATTCATTAGGTCTGCAGGAGGGCTTGAAATTTTGCCCTTTGAAGTTCCCACATGAACTGAAGCTGAGCTGGCTGATGTGGAGGCCATACATGAGAACCAATGGCTTGGGTGAATCCTCCTGACTATTAATATGAATGTTAAGTTTAGGTATAGTCATTGCAGTATTTCTCTGTTGTATTAGGTCCTGACACATCCCTTTAATTTTTCAGACTTTTTGACCTAGAGCTTTTAAACTTAGTGGATCCTACATATATCTTTGTTTCTCTTCGGTATTTTCATAAGCTTTTCTGTAGCACCCCAATGGCTAGCAGCACCTCCTCCTCCCAATTTGGTTAATTTACAGGAAAACATTGTTCTTTGCTCGCTCTGTTGTCAGCTGTCAGCTTGTCAGCTAGTGTTTGTAAGTACAATTGGAACAGATGAACTATTTGGCTTGAGTTGGTATTTCACTGTGCTTATGAAATGCAAGAATTCATGAAAGTGGGAGAATCCATGTTTCCATAATGTGATATGGTTGAATTTTTTTTTTCTAAGTGCTGATTATGTTAGCCAGGTTTTATTTGTTCTTCCTTCTGTGATTCATTTTCTACGGTTTTGGGAAATTCATTAGAATATGAAACTATGGAAAACAATGTTGGCATGTGCATCAGTACATTTATTCCAAGACTCTTTCACCCTTAGACCTATTTCCACTCAGGCATTTGAAGCATTTACAAGAAAAAGGCTTTTGCTCTCCTTTCTTGCTCTCATGTAGAATGAAGTGTTTTCTCTGGTACGAAACAAAGTGTGGCATAATTGCAGAGAACTTTGCTTGTTATGATGCAATACTTTGCTGAACAGAAGACAAAATCATGGCTCCTAATGACTGTTAGGTTTCAAAAAGCCTAAATGTTGGAGGGTGTGCCTGTGTGTGTATTTTAAGAGGCTTATTCCCCCTCTCCCCGCCCTTTATTATACTGCCCCTGATAGTTTAATAGCTGTACTGATCTGTAAATATTATACATTTTAGGAACAAATTCAGCTAATATTTATTGTTAAGTATGTATAGATACTTTTACATACACTGGCAATTTGGGAAAAGTCTTGAGGATGCAAAAGGGTGGGTATCAAATAAGATGCCTAAATAATTTAAGCATAGTATTTTAAAGGCATATAACTAAGAACTATGTTAGTTTTTACAGCCATCTAAAAATAAATATTTTAGGTGTTAATTTTAAAGAGGCGGATACTAAGTTAAAGTGTCAAATAATTTCAAGTAATAACTTATAAGTAACTCCATTTTTAATGAAAGCTTTATTTTGGTTTTAAAATGCAACTCTTGGGTGGCACGGTTAAATTAGAATGATCAATTCTGATAGATCCAGAAGAATGATCCAATCCATTGGCTCCATTCCAAGAGAATGATCAACTTTAAAGTAAAAAGTAAAATAAAAATAAATACGAAAGGATTGATGGAAACCTTGATCACATTTCCTTTGGCAATGAAAGTAATGTCCTACTCTCATAAGAATGAGTGTACAGTATCAGAGTTATTTTATAAATTAACTCAATTATCTGCTGCCATAATAGATTTGATATTTATATAGTCACTTCATGAATTCCATAATAAATTATTTGATGTCAGGAAGAGTTAAAATCAATAATCCAGAAAGAATTTTTAAATTTCATATGTATTTTATATAATCCATTTTTATTTTTTATTTTATTTCTCTTATTGAGTACTAGAAGGCTTTTAAATTCTAGATACTAATTTGCTAACCCTTTGTTATTACATGCAAGTTTATTCTAATCTGTAGTCTGTCTTTAGACTTTTAAAATATCTTTTGATAAGCTATTATATTTTTAGTAGAGTCAGATAATCAAAATTTATTATGGTTTGTTTTATTACATTTTACTTAAAAAATTATATTCTCTGCCCCCAAATTATAAATATAGTTTCTTATGTTTCCTTCAAAAGGATTTAAAATTCTGTTTTTCATACCTTGGTCTTATTTCCTCTGTGTGTGCATGTGTGTGATTATTCAGTTTTAATTTTTTAAATTATATTTAATAGTCCAAGTACCATTTGCTGCAGTTACAGTTCCTTTCCAGATACTGAACTTATTGAAGGCAGTTTTGGGCTCCCTTTTCTGTTCCACTGATCTTTTATCTCTCCCTGGGTTGGTATACACTCTTAACTCCCATAGCTGGATATGTGTTCAGGAACAAATTCATTTCACCCTCTTGGTGTTCTCCTAAATTGTCTTGGCTATTCGGTAATTTGTTTTTCTGCTTAAATCCTATAATCATTTTGCCACATTACAGCAAAAATCTTCTTGGGATTTCTTTTGAAAATGCATTAAATTTTGATTAATTTGGAGACATCTAACATCTTTGTTCTATGAAGACTTTATAGCTTCAAGACTGTTAATGAGTTTTTTTTATTATGTTAATCACCATACATTACATCATTAGTTTTTGATGTAGTGTTCCATGATTCATTGTTTGTGCATAACACCCAGTGCTCCACGCAGAATGTGCCCTCTTTAATACCCATCACCAGGCTAACCCATCCTCCCACCCCCCTCCCCTCTAGAACGCTGTTTGTTTTCAGAGTCCATCGTCTCTCATGGTTCGTCTGCCCCTCCAATTCCCCCCCTTCATTCTTCCCCTCTTGCTATCTTCTTCTTTAAAAAAAAAAGAATGAGTTCTTCTATCCATAAACAGCATATATATTTCCACTTATTTAGGTGCTTTACCTAATTTGTTAATAGAAATCTATAATTGTGCCTAAAAACATCCTGTACTATTGTTAGAATTTTTCTTTGATATTAACTAGATAATAGCAAACAAAATTTTGAGTATTTTATTGAAGTATGGTTGACATACAATGTTACATTTTTTTAATTGAAGTGTTATAGACAATTCCAGGTGTACAACATAGTGATTCACCAATTCTGTATCAAGTATAGTTGCCATCCGTGACCATGTAACTTATTAATAATAGCAACAACCTAGAAGTAATTTTTCTGTTTGTATCTAAGGTACTTTAATATTTAATGTTATATATTATTATTTTATAAGCATGCCTGAAAATGGAATTTTCTCTTTTTTTTTTATCTTCAAAAGGGAGAAGCAGGACCTCCAGGTGCTCCAGGTCAGGATGGATCACGAGGAGAGCCTGTGAGTACCTTTTGAATTCAGTTCTAAAGACTGAAGTTCTTTTCCTGTCATAAAATCCTCTATTTAAATACTCCTCTCAGGTTCCCTGTGCTTTGTTCAGTGACTTCCAGACTTAGAGGTTAAAGCAGCTCTTTGTGGAACATTGTAAAATATTGAAAAATTTAATCGTTTTTTACAAAACAGGAAGAATGTCACTAGCAGAAAATTCACGTGCAGTATAAATTACAATCATGAGTACTTGTGCCCACACAAACAAATGGCTAATACGAACAACATGGTCTGTTGCTGAGCCTTCAGTGAGTGTCACTTTGACACTGGTTCATTGTTTTGTAGTATGCCCACTGGGGTCATGTGTTCAATAAAAATTGGCATAAGGAAAAATGATTGAGAAAGTACTGGAGCTGAATCCTGGATATATGTGTTTTCAGCAAGTGTGCCAGATGACTCAACTTCACTTGCCATTTTCCCCAACTTTTATTCCTACAACTCATGGCCAACATTGGCCAACATTGAAATACCTGCTGGTCTCATTTTATTCATCAAAGTAACTTAAGGGGTATTTAAATTTAGGGGAATTTGCAGCTTATTTTGGGGATGACTAGGTTAAGAAATTTAAAAATAGCCAAGATACGTTGCATTTTTTCACAGTGTTCAGGTGAGTACTCAGAATTCAAATATTGGACAAAGAGGGAGAGCAGAATCACCAAAGCTTTTTAAGTTGGGTGAATGGATTGACTTACTCTTAGACTCATTCAATCAAATATTTTTTGAGTTCTCATCTTGTGTATTATAATGCACTGGGGCAAGTTCTCTATGTATCTACTGCCTTCACAGAGCTTATAATCTAGTTTGGAAGACAGCAAAAAAATGATGCAAATAATTACCAACCTGAGGCAGTTTATAGTAAGTGCCGAATAGGGAATTTAACATGGAATCAGAAGGCCAGGGTTTAAAGATAATTTCTGTTACATTCCAGCTGTGCAAGCTTGTGTAAATCAGTTCACATCTCTGAAAACCTTTCTCCTTATCTGTGAAGTGTACATACTTAAGATATCCACTTTGCTGTGTTGTTGTGAGGCTTTCATAGGAAACATATGGAAAAAAACTATGAAAACATTGCACAAATGCATAGAGTCCTCCTAAGCGCAGAAAGAATATAGGTGGGAATACGAACTGGCACAGCCACTGTGGAAAACAGTATGGAAGCTACTCAGAAAATTAAAGTAGAACTACCCTATGATCCTGGAAATGTACTACTGGCTATTTACCCAAAGAATATGAAGACACAAATTCAAATAGCTACATGCACCCCGATGTTTATTGCAGCATTATTTACAATAGCCAAATTATGGAAGCAGCCCAAGTGTCCATCGACTGAAAATGGATAAAGAGGTGATTTTATATCTATCTGTCATCTATCTATCTATATAGGTATAGATATATGAATATTATTCAGCCATAAAAAAGAATGAAGCCTTGCCATTTGCAACAACACGGATGAAGCTAGAGAGTATTACGATAAGAAAAATAAGTCAGTCAGAGAAAGACAAATACCATGATTTCACTCATGTGGAATTTAAGAAGCAAATAAAAGGGAAAAAAAAGAAAAATCAAGAATCAGACTATTACAGACAACAACTTAATGAATGCTAGAGGGGAGAGTGGCGGGGGATGGGTTAAATAGGTGATGGGGATGAAGGAGTGTACTTATGATGAGCACCAGGTGAGGTATGAAATTAATGAATCACTATATTGTACACCTGAAACTAATATAACACTGTGTTCACTAACTTGAATTAAAGTAAAAACTCAACAAAAAAAAGAATGTAGAAAGGGAATCTTGTATCTTGAGGTGATCGAGAAGTTTTTATCAAGGATTTGGGGCTAGATTTGATCATAAAAGGATGACTGGGAAAGAAAGGAAGACCAGAGGGAGGAGCATGAGTGAAGACACACAGGTAGGATGGTTAAGTGTGTGCCTAAGAAATAATGAGATGATTTGAAAGCGGCCCTGAGGCTGCAGTGATAGGAAGTGAAGTTGGGAAGGTGGGATAGGTTCATCAGATGGAAATCCTCGACTGTGAATTCGGGAAGTAAGCTCTATTCACTTGGCATGGCAGTGATGTGAGAAAAAAAGAGTTAACATGATGCAGAGTAGTGCTTTAGAGGTAATTATGAGCTACATGTGTATGCAGGATGGACTGAAAGGAGAAGAGATTGGAATCAGGACACTAACAAGCTGGCTATTTTGACAGACCGGGCACAGGCAAATAAGGCCTCAACAAGGATGTGAATTGGACTGGAGTGTGAGCTCATATCTGACTCATAATTTTTATGATTAAGGAAGAATTCTAAGACTTGCTAACTGGATATGAGAACCGGGTATGTTTGTTTCTGTTCTTCTTGTGAGAGAATGTAAGGTGTGTGTGCACACAAACACATGGGTGTGCAGGTACGCGAACACAGGGGGCGGGGGAAGGAAGACAGCTGAGAGAACCAGAAAGTTGAAAAGAAAGAGAAGATGGAAATAAGAGACAGTTGAAATGAAAACCAGGTTATAATTTGAGTTGGTTATGTTCAAAATCTTGGTGAGTCAGTTATTTGGAATTTATGACTCATTTTCCCACAGAAACAATGTTAGAAAGGGCAGACTGACCAGCAAGTCTACAGGAACCATCATGTGACAGGAGCAGCATATATTTACATGAAAAATAATACGATTGCAATCCTGTTAATGAAACCAAATAGAATAGGGAATTAGAAGTGCTTGAGGGGCTGTTTTCCTCTTCCAAGGCTGCCTGTTTCTCCCTGCAGCCAGAAGCAGATGCTGATTTGTGTTTTCCTCTGCCCTTCCTGCCCCCACTTTACTCAAGATTGACCTCTGTCTAGAACTTTTGCACTAGCGTAAATTTCCATCTCAGGCCCTTCTGATTTCAACCTTTCTTTGCTCCCTCCCAACATTCACCGCATTCGCAGAATGTGTAAGGCATTGGGTTTAGTGAGAGGGAAGTACAGAGACTGCCCATGGAGGCTTACACCCTCGCAGAGGAGAGAGACTGTAAAAGGATAAAGAAACAAAAGCTAAATCACAGAGTTCTAAAAAAGGCAAGCAAGGTGCTGGGGCAGGGAATGGTAGTGGGTTAGCAGAAGTATTTAGAATATAATCTCTTCTAAACCAGCCAGGTAGAAAACTGGGAGTTACCAAGAGAAACTCTTCAGACTCTTTCCTACTCCATCCCACCAGATCACAGAAGGCAAGAACGGTCCTTTGCCCCTTCTCTCCCTCTGTCTCTCTTTCCTGCCAACCATGGGAGAGGAAACCAGGTTTCCTATGCCAGAAGACATACTCTCTTAGGAAAGCAATTAATAGATTGAGCATCTAAAATTGGCCCATGTTATCTGGATAGAATTCTTCTGGTCTGTATTCTTTTACACTGAAGAACAGAATTATGAACTATTCTCTTCTTTAGGCCATTAATGAAAACTTGGTTGTTAGAAGTAACATCCTTGGGGCACCTGGGTGGCTCAGTTGGTTAAGCAACTGCCTTCGGCTCAGGTCATGATCCCGGAGTCCCGGGATCGAGTCCTGCATCGGGCTCCCTGCTCAGCGGGGAGTCTGCTTCTCCCTCAGACCCTGCCCCCTCTCATGCTCTTTCTCTCTCTCATTCTCTCTCGAATAAATAAATAAATAAATAAAATCTTTAAAAAAAAAAAGACGTAACATCCTTTGAGGACTGATCTTTACCATTTTTGGAAAAGCTTTGAAAACAGGAAAAAAATGAAAGTTTATGTATTCGATGATGCAAAGAAATGAATACTCTTCCATTGTGTGTGGATGCTGCATATAAGTATTTATAATGAATGATTTGGCCCCACTAAAAAGGACATGTTCACTTTATTTGTTCTATAATGTGACAGCCAAGAAAACTAATGGAGCTTAAGTTGGAAGGACAGAAGCTCTTAGAAAAATGCTTTAAAGCTAATTAAACACAGCTTATAGCAGCTGGATGATGACTCATCCCTGTAAGCAGATGGATAAATATGAACACTAACTGCTGGAACGCAAATTGAGGACAAAGGCTGTATTTCATTGGGAAAGGATTATATTGTCTAAAGTGCAATTACATCCTAACGGCTATACTTTGAATTTTAAAGCCTAGTATTGGTCAGTCCTAATAGTAGTTTAGCCGCAAAGGTAATTTACTTTCTAAGTGGCAAGTTATATGTACCTGACTTCAATCCAGGTGACTGTAAACTCCATTCTAACACTTGGTGGACCTATTATAGTTGGTTTCAACCATGTAATGCTGTGTTGAAGGATTATATAATCTTGTCACTCACTCAACAAACATTTACTGAGTGCCTTGTACCAGACATTATATTACTCAAGGAGAATGTGAAGACTAATTTGTCACGGCCATGCCCTCCAGCATTCATGAGCCAGCAGATGACAGTGTAGTAGAAATGTTAGGGAGATAGGCACAGGGGATCTTGTGAAGTTGGAGAAGATGTGTATAACACTAAATGAGTTCAGGACCATCTGAGCCCGATTCATTCTTCTTTTCTTTTCAATAATAGCATTATTGAGATATAGTACACATACTGTATGTTTCACTTGTTTAAAGTGTATAGGGATATGTTGCTAAACAAGGTACTCTCTTATCCAAATTCTGGAACATAAATAGGACTTGGCTAGTTGTTTGGCCTGGCAAGGCAGAAACTTGTAGTATGTTCCAAAATGTAGAAGTAAAAAAAAAAAAAAAAATCATGATACTTTAGAAAAAGCTGATTCTAGTTCAGGCTGCTTAGGAGTTATGGAAGGAAGGAATGGGATAGAAATACAAGATGAGGTTGTGGGTGTAGGTAGCAGCCCTGTCTGTGTCGTTCGAACTTAAATCCGAGAATGGTGGGATCTTTTAAAGGTTTCAAGTAGGTGAATTGATCAGATTCAGAAAGTTTGAGAAAGATCACTCTGACAGCAGAGTAGAGGATGGATGAAGGTGAGCCAAGGTATAGAGGACCGAGCCTGGCAGCCGGCTAGCTGAGCTCTGCCCCTGCAGTTACAACCAGGCCAGGAACATTCAGAGTGGGGGGGCAGGACGAGTGGGACTGATTTGAAATGAACTGAAGTGGAACCAGCAGAGCTTGAGGATTAATTGGATGTCGCACTTAAGACGAAAAAGGTTGATTTTCAAAGTCCTACCTCATGGATGATGACATAGGAAGACCAAGCAATAAGCAGAAAAGAGAGCAAGAAGAATCAGTGTGGGCTGGGGGAGGATCCTAAAAGTATTGTCAAATAGAACCTATCTAGATAATAACAAAGGCATTTAAATAGGTGGCCTATGCTTTGGGTAATTAGCAAAGAATAGACACGACTAATAAAATTCTAATAAGAAATAGTGGGTCAGGGGCGCCTGGGTGGCTCAGCCGTTAAGCGTCTGCCTTCAGCTCGGGTCATGATCCCGGGGTCCTGGGATCGAGCCCCACATCGGGCTCCCTGCTCGGCGGGGAGCCTGCTTCTCCCTCTCCCGCTCCCCCTGCTTGTGCGCTATCTCCCTCTCTCTGTGAAATAAGTAAATTAAAAAAAAAAAAAAGAAAAAAAAGAAATAGTGGGTCAGATTCAAGGAAATTTTAGGAGAATTTTGTGAATACTACGGATAGTAGGTTGAAAAATACTCCCCTCCCTCCCCACCAGGATCATCAGACTCTAATGCCTGAAACCTGTAAATGTTATCTCATTTGATTAAAGGGTCTTTGCAGATGTGATTAAATTAGGATATTGTGATGAGGAAGTTATCCTGGGTTATCTGAGGGGTGGCTGATCCCAGTTGAAAACCCTAAGAGCAGAACTGAAGCTTCTCAGAGGCCAGCCCTGAGATCATGGTGGCTGATATTGGAGCAACGTGGCCCCAAGTTGAGGAATGCTGGCAGCTCCAAGTTGGTAGAGACGAGGAATGGATTCTCCCCTAGAGCCTCTGTGGGGAGTGCAACGCTATCAAGACCCGGACTTCAAACTTCTGGCCTCCAGAACTGTGAGGGAATAAAATAGTGTTGTTTTAAACAACCAAGGATGTGGTGATTTTTTACTGCAGGCACAGGAAACTCGCACACTGGGCTTTTCATCTAGTAACATTTTGTTTAGCAATGGGCCCGTGTAAAAAGGCATGTGAGCACATACTGATACCGAGCAAACACTTGGCAGCACCTGTACTGATTAAAAACATTTGGGATTAAAGCAAATCAACAAGTTTAAATGACGATTTGGTTAAAAGCAGGGCTCTTCAGCCACCACTATTTTCTGATTGATAAATTTCGTTAACCTCTCACGTGTTTTTAAAAACTTAGTTCATCCACTTCTCGATTTTCTGCATTTTTGCATCATTCTGTTTAGTAACTTTTAGCCCATGTGTCTTCTCTGTACTCCTCATCATCTTGCAAAGTAGGAACAGTTTTAATGTCCGATACTAAATGTATTACGCATATAAACTGTGTAAAATGTATACATACCTAAACATAATTTAAAATGAGATACTTTATGAATGTGTATGTATAAGAAATAATTTATGTGGTAAACATACAGTTTAATCCTGTTTTGGTTATTTTGCGTATTTTTTTCTCCAGGCCTGTTTTTGATGTCTGTTAGGTTCTATTTTTGCTTATTGGTACTTTATTTTCTCCCCTGAGCATGCCATTGTTTTTGTAAGACATTATAAAAAAATTAAGGGCTGGATTTTGAGTATTTTACAGTGTTTCAGTTTTTAAAAAAGATCTTAAGCTTGTCAGACTACATTTTGTGCCAAGGAATAAAGAAAAATCAGATTGCTTCAAGGAATCCTCAGTTGTTGGAATTATATTTTCTGAACTTCTCACCAATAACTGCTTTTATCTTGGACAGTTAGGTGGATGAGGTGACAAGGCAGCAGCCCACCAAAATTCACCAGTAGTTGAAAACCGAAAACTGGAAACACTTGTATTTGACCAAATTATGATGACCAGCTACTTTGCCATAGCTAGTTGTTGCTGGCCAAACTCTCTGCAGTATCCATGTTTCCTCTGCTGCTTCATCTTCGCAATTCTTGACCTGGTGCTCAATACTGGTGACCTGCTGTATCTAGTGTTACATTTTTGCTCAGTCTGAGGCATTTGCTTGCTAGTTCTCTCCTGATCGACCAGCCCCGGGTGGCTCAGGGTGAAGATGTGTAGGCAGGGCCTGGATCCCATTCCTTGAGTCAAGATCCCTGAAGCTTCATGAGGATGAGAGAAAGGATGATACATTTTCTGGACCTATGGAGGTGAGCACATGTTTCTTAAATAAGGATGTGTTAAGCCTTTGTATTCTGGAAATGTTTGCTGTATCATTTTCCTAGGGATGAAGATGTGAGGGTCACTGTACTATATCTGAGGACATTGGCTCATAGAGGCTTTTGCTGCCTTTCCTCATGTCTTTCAAATTCTTGCTAAACTGCATGTTGTGCTTGTAATGTTAGCTGCTGAACTGGTCCGAGTCATCATGTTCTTAAGAGACAAATAGGTCTTTTGTTTCATCACCTTCTCTTTGGGGTGATTATTTGACATGTTATTTTTATGCTTATAAAGCCAAAGACATCCATAAAATTCTTGGGAAATTTCATGTTGAAAGGCTATGGTGGTTTCCCGTGTGGTATAATTCACTTTATTGTCTTAGTAATGTGGAGGGATCTTTATTTACCTACTTGACTGTATTTTTTATTTATATTGAGAAAAAAGGTTAAGGGGGGGGAAAAAAACCCGAATTCTGTCATTGTTCCTGTTTGATTTGCATTGAGTGGCCAGCTTTTTGAGGTCTTCTGTACAGATTTGTAACATTTTTTTCCCACTCTTGTTTCAGGCACGAGGAGGGGCACATTGTTGGTATGTGTTGAGTGAAACAACCTTAACCTGATGTCTCCTAAGAATTTCACATGGCATTTCTTAGTGTGAAGGCATCTCACTCACATAAAACAACTTAGAATGTTTGAAAAATTCAGTTGTATTTATTATTTTAATAATCCCCTGCTAATTCCAGGATTTTGTCTTAAAACCTGATTGAGAGTAACTCCTAGGATGCGTTTTGAAATAGGTTTTATCAAATGTGATCATGTACATGTCTGATTTATCTGCAGGAGTGATTGAATTTGTAAGCAATATCTGCAACATTTTCCTTTCCCAAAATATGGCTTTTGGCTTTGTAATGACTATGAAGCTATTATATTTGTCTTCTTTAAACATAAAAATCAATTGTTGGCCCATTATCTGTATAAGTTAGTTAATAAAATCCCACCAAATTTAGCAAAGGATCTGCTTAATTCTTTCCTTACAAATGATTTCACTGACGTAGTAAATGAGACCAACATCAAACTCTTTTATAAAGCAACATTGTGGATTTTAAATTTGGAGCCTCTGTGTCTACAGTACTGATCATTTTTCTGGTTGTTTGAAGAAATCTCTTAAATATGTTTATTGTACTCACCATAGCACATACCCTCCCCAATGTCTATCACCCAGCCAACCCATCCCTCCCACCCTAACCACTCCAGCAATCTTCAGTTTGTTTCCTGAGATTAAGAATTCCTTGTATCAGTGAGATCATATGGTACATGTCTTTCTCTGATTGACTAATTTCACTCAGCATAATACCCTCCAGTTCCATCCACATCTTTGCAAATGGCAAGAGTTCATTCCTTTTGATGGCTGCATAATATTCCATTGTGTATATATACCACCTCTTCTTTATCCATTCATCTGTCAATGGACATCTTGGCTCTTTCCACAGTTTGGCTATTGTGGACATTGCTGCTATAAACATTGGGGTGCACGTACCCCTTCGGATCCCTACATTTGTATCTTTGGGGTAAATACGTATCCAGTAGTGCAATTGCTGGATCGTAGGGTAGCTCTATTTTCAACTGTTTGAGGAACCTCCATACCATTTTCCAGAGTGGCTGCACCAGCTTGCATTCCCACCAACAGTGTAGGAGGGTTCCCCTTTCTCCACATCCCCGCCAACATCTGTCGTTTCCTGACTTGTTAATTTGAGCCATTCTGACTGGTGTGAGGTGGTATCTCATTGAGGTATTGATTTGGATTTCCCTGATGCCGAGCGATGTTGAGCACTTTTTCATGTGTCTGTTGGCCATTTGGATGTCTTCTTTGGAAAAATATCTGTTCTTCATGTCTTCTGCCCATTTCTTGATTGGATTATTTGTTCTTTGGGTGTTGAGTTTGATAAGTTCTTTATATATTTTGGTTACTGATATGTCATTTATTTGATATGTCATTTGCAAATACCTTCTCCCATTCTATCGGTTGTCTTTTGGTTTTGTTGACTGTTTCTTTTGCTGTGCAAAAGCTTTTTATCTTGATGAAGTTCATTTTTGCCCTTGCTTCCCTTGCCTTTGGTGATGTTTCTAGGAAGAAGCTGCTGCAGCTGAGGTCAAAGAGGTTGCTGCCTGTGTTCTCCTTTAGGATTTTGATGGACTCTTGTCTCAATTTAGGATTTTCAACCATTTGGAGTCTATTTTTGTGTGTGGTGTAAGGAAATGGTCCAGTTTCGTTCTTCTGCATGTGGCTGTCCTATTTTCCCAACACCATTTGTTGAAGAGACTGTCTTTTTTCCACTGGACATTCTTTCCTGCTTTGTCAAAGATGAGTTGACCGTAGAGTTGCGGGTCCATTTCTGGGTTGTCTATTCTGTTCCATTGATCTATGTGTCTGTGTCTGTTTTTGTGCCAGTACCATACTGTCTTGATGATGACAGCTTTGTAATAGAGCTTGAAGTCCAGAATTGTGATGCCGCCAGCTTTGCTTTTCTTTTTCAACATTCCTCTGGCTATTTGGGGTCTTTGCTGGTTCCATACAAATTTTAGGATTATTTGCTCCATTTCTCTGAAAAAATGTAGATTGCATTTTGATAGGGATTGCATTGAATGTGTAGATTGCTCTAGGTAGCATTGACATCTTCACAATATTTGTTCTTCCAATCCATGAACATGCAACGTTTTTCCATTTCTTTGTGTCTTCCTCAATTTCTTTCATGAGTATTTTATAGTTTTCTGAGTATAGATTCTTTGCCTCTTTGGTTAGATTTATTCCTAGGTATCTTACGGTTTTGGGTGCAATTGTAAATGGGATCGACTCCTTAATTTCTCTCTCCTGTCTTGTTGTTTGTGTATAGGAATGCCACTGATTTCTGTGCATTGATTTTATATCCTGCCACTTTACTGAATTCCTGTATGAGTTCTAGCAGTTTTGGGGTGGAGTCTTTTGGGTTTTCCACATACAGTATCATATCATCTGCAAAGAGTGAGAGTTTGACTTCTTCTTTGCCGATTTGGATGCCTTTGATTTCTTTTTGTTGTCTGATTGCTGAGGCTAGGACTTCTAATACTATGTTGAATAGCAGTGGTGAGAGTGGACATCCCTACTGTGTTCCTGGCCTTAGGGGGAAAGCTCTCAGTTTTTCCCCATTGAGAATGATGTTCGCTGTGGGTTATTCATAGATGGCTTTTATGATATTGAGGTATGTACCCTCCATCCCTATACTGTGAAGAGTTTTGATCAAGAAAGGATGCTGTACTTTGTCACATGCTTTTTCTGCATCTATTGAGAGGATCATATGGTTCTTGTTCTTTCTTTTGTTAATGTATTGTATCACGTTGATTGATTTGCAGATGTTGAACCAACCTTGCAGCGCAGGGATGAATTCGACTTGGTCGTGGTGAATAATCCTTTTAATGTACTGTTGGATCCTATTGGCTAGTATTTTGGTGAGAATTTTTGCATCCATGTTCATCAAGGATATTGGTCTGTAATTCTCCTTTTGATGGGGTCTTTGTCTGGTTTTGGGATCAAGGTAATGGTGGCCTCATAAAACGAGTTTGGAAGTTTTCCTTCCATTTCTATTTTTTGGAACAGTTTCAGAAGAATAGATATTAATTCTTCTTTAAATGTTTGGTAGAATTCCCCTGGGAAGCCATCTGGCCCAGGGCTTTTGTTTGTTGGGAGATTTTTGATGACTGCTTCAATTTCCTTAGTGGTTATAGGTCTCTTCAGGTTTTCTATTTCTTCCTGGTTCAGTGTTGGGTAGTTGATACATCTCTAGGAATGCATCTATTTCTTCCAGATTATCTAATTTGCTGGCATAGAGTTGCTCATAATATGTTCTTATAATTGTTTGCATTTCTTTGGTGTTGGTTGTGATCTCTCCTCTTTCATTCATGATTTTATTTGTTTGGGTCATTTCTCTTTTCTTTTTGATAAGTCTGGCCAAGGGTTTATCAGTCTTACTAATTCTTTCAAAGAACCGGCTTCTAATTTCGTTGATCTGTTCTACTGTTCTTTTGGTTTCTATTTCATTGATTTCTGCTCTGATCTTTATGATTTCTCTTTTCCTGCTGGGTTTAGGCTTTATTTGCTGTTCTTTCTCTAACTCCTTTAGGTGTAGGGTTAGGTTATGTATTTGAGACCTTTCTTGTTTCTTGAGAAAGGCTTGTATTGCTATGTACTTTCCTCTTAGGACTGCCTTTGCTGCATCCCAAAGATTTTGAAGAGTTGTGTTTTCATTTTCATTGGTTTCCATGAATTTTTTAAATTCTTCTTTAATTTCCTGGTTGACCCATTCATTGTTTAGTAGGATGCTCTTTAGCCTCCATGTATTTGAGTTCTTTCTGACTTTCCTCTTGTGATTGTGTTCTAGTTTCAAAGCATTTAGCACTGTGAATTGTGTAAGACTGTTGAATCACAGAGCTGTACCTCTGAAACAAATAGTACATTGTATGTTAAAAAAAAAAAGATAGAAGAAAGGAAAAATGAAGGGGAGGAATTTGGAGGGGGAGACGAACCATGAGAGACTGTGGACCCTGAGAAACAAACTGAGTGTTCTAGAGGGGAGGGGGGTGGGGGTATGGGTTAGCCTGGTGATGGGTACTAAAGAGGGCACATTCTGCATGGAGCACTGGGTGTTATACGCAAACAATGAACCATGGAACACTACATCAAAAACTAATGATGTAATGTATGGTGATTCACATAACATTATAAAATAAAAAAAATTAAAAATGTTCATTGTAAAATTATTGATAAACATTAAAATGTAGTTATTTCAGTCTTTCTCATTTATTCATGTCCTTATAATTTGAAAAAGACTATTGAACTCTGAAATGACAAGAGCAATGAATGTAACTGAACCTATGAAATGATGTATGATTAGTTCTCAGAATGGGTAACATAACCTGTGGGTAAATAGAATCTCATATTGCTTACATAGGCTCACTGTTTTCACTGACATGGGGATTGGTTACATCCACCTCAGTTTTGGAGAGAATGGGTGAGAGGAAACTTGCATCACCATCTATACAGGATATTTAGTCAGATTTCAAAGATTTCAAGACTTTGAGTTTCACATTATGTTCTTTAGTCATACAGGGGCTGGGGTTGTTTTGTATACCTTTTATCTTTATTGTAATGTATCATATGATCATTTTGAATTAGTGCAAATATATTCACCTTTTTTCAAAGCATGAAAATACAGAATTAACAGTGTTATTCAAGACAAGTTATATTTATTTTAATACTGTGCTCATGATCCATATAATGCTGTTTTGACAGATAAAATGAGAATGTTTTCAATTTGTTCTATTTTCACAAGTGTGGAAACTGATATTTTTTATGTGATCTGGAGTGCACACTTTGGTAACTAGATTATTTCATTCTGATGAGCTCTTTTTTTATGTTTTTAAGCAATGTTTTCAAAATGCTTGAGTGTGGTTGCTACATTGAACACTGTTTCATGCCTCTGAGAACATCAGAAAATCGTTTATGTTTTCAGTATGTTAGGGTGTTGTTAAAGTACAGATGGGGAGTATCTGAGAAAGAGCCCTTGAAAATATTTGTTTATACCAATACACATTTTTATTTTTGATAATAAGGTAAATTACCTAATAAATAGATAATAGATTGCCAGTAGTTTCATATGGTTTATAAAAATGATTTTTGCAATTTTGAATATTGAACTGAAGTGTTCTGTTGTTTGAAACAGATATGCTTTGTTAAGTCATAACTGCTTTGCTGTTTTTATTTTGGTTCTTCAAAAGATTGTGGCTTTGAAACTCTTTTTGGTATACACTTTAAAGTTGTAGGGGGAAAAAACCCAAGGTATGTTTTAATAAAAGAGTGTATTAATCATGAGTAGACTAGTATTGAGAATGTTCTAGAAGTCATGTATGACCCTAATGGTTCACAATGAATTTAATCCACTGGAAATGATCAAATAAGATTGGCATATAACTTTCTTTTAATTTATTAGAACATAGGGACCAAGCATTTTCAATGAAGGTCTCTTTCTTGCAAGTGAAGTATAAAGAGTGATTTGATGAATATTTAAATAAGGGCAAAGGAGTTTTATGATGTCTACATAAAAAGTGCACTTAATTGATAGATTTAGGTGAAATATGAAGATCTTAAAATAATGTATTTTAAGAATGGAATGACTAATCACACAAAATGGGAAACCACCATGAGAGAGCTTTAGGATTGTTGCAGATTCTTTTTGAGATGTGGAGTCAGGTGCTAATATTTGCTGAGCAATCATAGAATGTACAATATTCTACCAGGTGGTTTTAGATAGAATAGTTTTTCTGCAGTTAGGAGAAAGAGAAAATTTACTCAATAAACATATTGTACAAAGGTTTATATAAAAGGCTGTGGTAGGTGAAGACTCTTAAATTCCATTAAAGTGAAGTTAATCATGAAAAACAGTGTTAAGACTTTTGATGAAGGATTAAAAATGGTGGGAAAATGATCTATAGTTGTTTTTGAACAAAGAGACATAAAATGGATTATATGAAAATTTAATTGGTAGATACTCATTAAAAACTTCTTGATGGCTTTTCTAGCTTAACACTCCAAATGCAAATAATGTTCAAGAGTTTGTTTGTTTACTATCTAGTAAACAGAGCAGTGTTTCTCCATCTCTGATCCAGAGTACCTTAACCAGAATCAAGAGAGATGGCTATTAAAATTCAGTTTTCTGGTCCATCTCAGTCCTAATGTATCAGAATTCGGGGCTGAAGCCCAGAGAACTGCATTTTTAATGGCTGCCTTATATGTATCTGATATAAAATTTGGTAACTAGTGATATAAAGGCTATGATATAGGTTGATCAAAATAGAGGAATATGAAGGTAGTAGGAAGATAAAAGTTACCTACTTGAGAACAATTAATTTTAGTGATATTGGTAAATGAAAATGGAATTATCTATCATTAGCTACCTTATTTTTTAAGGCTATGTTTTTTTTGTTTTGTTTTTGTTTTATTTTGTTTTGTTTTTCCCCAACTGCAAGGAATTGAATTCTGCCAGTAACCTGAATGAGGAGGAAATGATTTCTTCCCTGGAGATTCCAGAAAGGAGTGCAACCTTGCCAACTCCTTGAATTTAGCCTAGTGAGACCCATGCATTACTTCTGACCTACAGAACACTAAGAGAATATACTTGTGTTGTTTTAAGCCACTAAATATGTGTGATTTGTCATGGGTCAATAGAAAACTTACATAGTTTTCCTTCAAGTTTTTTCTTTTAGTGAATGCTTATTAGTGTATCATCTCATTTTTCAATAGGAAAATGGGGATATACATTATATAAACAGCACAATTCACAGTGGGCTGAGTTGCACAATAAATATGTAACAGTATATACATGTTTTAAAAACAGGTTTTAAATAAAAGACACATAGACAACAAATTAGATATAATTTTCAAATAATTGGTTATTTAGTTTTTACCATATGAATTATAACTATTAAGGTTAAAAATTCATTTGTGTTCTTCATCAAACTAGTTTCACCTTTGATTTGGTGTTCTAAAAACTTTTCATTTGGTGACTTCGATCATATATGAACTTTTTTAAAAAAGTAATTCATATTTCTCTAGAAAATGGTATATAAAAGCTACTCAGCAACTGAGTTGACTGTAAACGTCTTTGGAAAATTCATTTTCATTTTTCTCCTTTATGAGAAATTCATCACAATTTGTTTCACATTATACAGTGACGTTCCATGTACCAAAAAGTATGGTCTGCATTTTTTAGCTTCTCAGAGGATCAGAACTCATTTTAGAGCAGCTCCAATATCATTTTGGAACTTCTTTCAAATGGAGTTGGTTTTCAGCATTACATGTGTCTATATGTCTATGTTCCTTTTGACTCCCTAATATATTTCATGTGTATGATCTTACTTGCTAATGTAAAGGGACAGGGTATTTTCTGGAGTCCTGGGTTCAGGGGGCGTCTGTGACTTTCCCACGATGTGGTGGGAGCGCAGAGAGCGTCCGTGGTCTCTGAGTCCTGTTCTCCCTCTCCTCTTCTGGGTTTTCAGGTATGTTATTTTAATTTGCTAAGCAAATTTGTCTTTTGTTTTGTCCTGAAAAATGATACTTTGACAACAGAAAAATTGTTTAGAATATCTTTTTGGCCTTTAAAAAAATGCTTGTAGATGCTGAAGAGAAATGCCAGTAACATGAAGCAACTTTGTAAGGGCTCCCAGATAGCTTTTCCTTCTGATGCCAGCCCTGGTCTCTTTCTGTAACTTATTATGTCAAACTGGTGACATTTTCTGTTGTGTGTAAATATAAGTAACCCAGAAATATTTACCAAAGCATTTTCTATTGAAATTACTTACCTTTGGGTACTTTGGGTCCATTCCCATGTGGGGTCCTGATCCGTAGGCTAGGGAACAAGAAATACATCTAATGTTACTCAGATTCTTTTTTTTTTTCCCCTTAAAGATTAGAGGGAGTAGTAAAACTGTGTTAAAGTATTAAAGGGAGTAGTAAAGCTGGTGATTTCCTTATTATGGGTTTATTACAAGTACTTATATATTGGTTTGTGTTAGGTTTGGCAGCTATGGTTGTGAGTGACTTCGCTTCAGCATTCTCTTACCACAGAGTAATCTTTTGTACATCATTCATAATGATCTGTCAGTTTTGTGGAATTTTAAAAGAGGATTGAAAGACATTGTGCGGTTCAACTGAAAATATATTTGAAATTTTCGTACATTTTCCTGAAAGAATTGTGATGAAATACATGTGAATGTTTAAAAAGCAAAAGTCATTGTAGTCAAAGTTAGCCAAACACGAAAAGACAAAGGTAGTGGATGACGGGCACTGCCAACTTGGCACCACCCTAGTGGGAAGCCTTAGACTGCTGGAGTCCTCTTGGGTACAATGGGAAATTTTGGAAACAAGGGTAGAGAAAGGCAAGGTAGGAAGACCCCACCCTCCCCACCACCAGAAAAAAAAAAAAAAAAAAAAACATCCTTGAAAGGAAGAAGGAGGACACATTTTGAGACATGGGGGAGAATTGACTTCATCTATTTCACAACTTTCAAAGGTCAGGGAGGAGCTGTGAAAAGACAGTCATGAAAATTTTTTCATTAGAGTGCCAACACTGAGCTAAGCTTGTGAGAGTTAATTGATATAATGTACCAACTTTATGAGGTAGATTCTGTTATTTTGCCCTGTATAAAATGGGGATACTTCTGGAGTCCATCAGCCACTGGATAATGGGCTGGCTGACTTCAGGGTCTAAACCTGTAACTGCTTCCACTGGGTTTTTTCTTAATAATCATTGTAATAATAGTTGTAATTTTTGTAGTTAATAATAAGCTAATTTGTAGTTGTAATTTTGTAGCTAATTTAATTAACTAATAAGCTAATAAGAGTTCATGAATCTTTAGGAACAAACAAATCACTTCTTGATACAATAAAAAACATGCTTCTGATATTTTGATAACTGTATATTAAATATCTCTACCACTGTGCAGAAAGGTTGAAAATTTTGATACAAAAATACCATTAACGGGTTAGATTTGTTTTTAGTACATTGAAAATATTGTATTACTTACAAGCAGATTGGATCCAAGATGCTCTGATTTCAGGGGTAAGGTAACTGAATTCATTGGACCTGAGAAAGTATCAAGTGATATTTTTGTCTTTTGTAAGTAATGTATCATGGACATATTTCCTTCATTACAAAGTGGTCTTTAGGAAATAGGGGCCAAACCCTTTATTCTAAATTATGTATTTCTATTCTTAATGACTTTTTGTTACACATCAATTGTTTAATGGTTACAGAGAAGATTCTAGAACGTTTTTTGTGTCAACATTTTTCTCACCACAACATTATGCAGGATTTTCCACTTGACTTTCTGCTCTTTCTCAAACCCAGACTGAAATCACAGAAGTGGGGAAATATACCGCTTTCCTCTTACCAAATAAAATGCTTGTTTCTGTCTTTATTTATACATTCTCACAGTTGCCTGAATCCAAAACCACACAGGCCGAAAGTAAAATATAAAATAGTTTGCTTGGAAAACATTTGCTGTATGAAGTAATTGTCACTAAATACTTTGGATCGACAAACTGGTAAATTTCAAATGGTTTTGAATAATACTTCTGCTAGTGTAAAATTGGCAAAATTTAGTGAGTTTCAATAAATGGGAGCCCAGGAAAATAAAATCTAGGAGAATTTTATTAACTAATATAGCTCTGAATGATTTCAGTTCTGGCTAACTTCTCTCTCAACAGCCTTTTATTCCATGCATACCCATGGTATTATATTAGTTTTGCCAAGAATTGCTTTTGTAAATCAGTTTTACATCTTCTTTTTAAATATTCTATAGTTTTATATATTTGTGGTTGATATTTATAAAATAAGCAATAGTTCTCGGCATAATTAGGCATAGAATATATGACTGCATATCTCTGAATTACATTTTAATGTTTTACTAACTTGTTAAGACAATAGGAAAAGGAATCTTTTTTTTTTTTTTTCAAATCTGTAATCTCCCCCAAATACTCTCAATATCTGATATGCTGAAATAACATAAGATCTGGGGCTATGTCCTAATAGAGACCAAGCTCAGTATTATAATTATTTAGATAATAGGGTGTCAAATCAGATCCAGGGTGTGAATTGGGGGAGCTCTCAAGGGCTCCTGGGAGGTGGAGGTCAGGGTGCCTGAGCATAACTCCATTTGCCCCCACAGTGAGGACGTGGCCTTTCTGGCACTGGAATTGGCTTCAGAAACAGAAGTAGAGGCAGGGTATCTGTAACTGATTCTAACTGACTTGTACTAATATCATAGATTGTGTGAGGGCACAGAGACTTAATAGTGATGAAATTCTAAGCATTAAGGACAGCGTGCAGCAAGAAATTCAGCTTCTCAGGTCTTATAGTATCATGGGTAATCGTATGACCCCCATTAGAGATTCTTGGGGCCAAAGGACTCTGCATGGCCGCAGCTGCACCAGTTTCAACATAGAACAATATATGGCTGTCTTGTATCTGATAAGATTTTACAGACAGGTTTTATTTCAATTCAGGACTTAATCTAAACTTATAGTGAGTGTGTGTATATGTATATTTGAATGGGAATTGATTACAGATGGTGTCATGCCAAGTTATGGTCTATCGAAATGGAGGCCTTTATTTGGAACAATATTGATCTTAATTGATTGCATTGAGAATACGCATTTTCTGCCTTGGAAGGATACAATTCATATCATTCTATGTTCTTTCTACAAAAACGCAGTTATTTAATTTTCCTTATTTTTATGCTCATGTTTTATAATGTTACTTTAAAATTTATATGGTTTTATATTATTTTCTAATTCGTATGTTTGTAAAAGCTTGTGTTTTCAACTAGACTACAAGCCCTTTGTTGATAGTCCTTGCTCACATACAACTTTTGTTCTTTGCAAAGGGTGTAGTGCTGTGGCAAAATGAATGGAGCCAAATAAAATCAACATGAATTCCAGTTTATGATTCAAGTTCAGATTTTTAAAACTAGAACTATATGCATGTGTCTTGCATTATAATTGTGGCTAACACATTGACCAATATTTTGTTAACAGAGTCAAGATGTGAAAATCAAAATAATGGTCTACTCTCCCTGTAATAGAAGATAACTTGATCTCATTGACAGTGGCTTCTCTACCACGTGCCTTGATTTACTGAGGAATACTGCTTTCTTTGAGAGCCCTGATAATGCAGAGGGCTTTCAAAGAAATACTGATGGGTCCCAATTTCCTTGTCTTTCAAATTCCTTTTTGGCCATCTGTCTAGTTACTTATTTCCAGTGTTACTTATTTTAACTGAAGTGCCCTCGAGAAAGGAACCAAGAAAAATGAATAAAAAATGGAAATTGGTTAGTGCCATCACTGTTTGCTTTGGTAAAAGACTATTTTGGTAAATGCATTGAATGACTGTCAGTAGAACTTCTTGCCCATTAATGAATATGCTAATGTTATTCTCAAATTGATACAATGAACATTAATATTCTCTGAATCTTGCTGGAGAACTTCTACATCTAGGTTGAGCCATGTGAAAGAGTTCTCTATATTTCTTTCTGTCCTCAAGCTGTGACCTGCATATTTTTCATAGTTTTATGAATAAGGGAATCATGAGGAGAAAGATTGTTGTATTTTATGGAAGGAATTAAAGTTCCTGGGTGTTTCATGGCTCAGTTTGGAGGATATTAGTTAGTCTTATACTAGTTTTTAATTATGGTTGTGAGGTGGTGGGGGTCTTTGTTGTACTGAATCTGAACGCCTATGACTTGACAGTTTTTCTTGCATTATTCATTTTAAATAGTATAGGAATATGTTTAAATGAAGTATGCTTCTTATTTTATCACTTCTGTTGGTCTGAAAGAAGACCAAGGTTAATAGTCTCATAGGTGTTTCTTTTTGAAAGCCTTTATTTAGAACTTTAACTATCAGTAGATGTTCATATAATATTGAATCCCATAAATTTTCTCTATTCCAAATTGGATTATTATCAGTAGCAGTGTTATACTGTAAGTGGATGATATAGGTTTGAAATTATGCATTATTTACAAGTTAAAAATCCAATCAGGATTTATTTGTCTTTAGTGATACAGTCTATACTTTTTAAAATTGAAATTCTACTTTATTACTTTTTAGGGAATGCCAGGATTTCCTGGAAACCAAGGATTAATGGGACAGAAAGTGAGTATTAATGAAACTTGAAAGATTTGGGGCTGGATCTGTTTATTAGAAGGGCAAAGTGGTAATGTCTTCACATAGAATACATTCTTACCACCTTCATGGCAACAGTTAATTGTTCAAATATGATAGAACTTCAGAAGCTATTATTTTGCCTTTATAATTAGTTTTTGTTTTGTTTTATACGGATAATATTAATTTGGGTTTATACATGTGCTTTCTGTTTTACTTGGCTACTTTTCTATCTTGTGCTCTTTGACCATCCTTTTGGGATAATTTTACTACTTCCTGAACTATATCTTGGTAACAACCTTTCAGATTTTATCCAATTTTAAATATCTTTAGTCTTGGTTTTGAGGGATCATTTTGTAGGGTATACAACTCAAGGTTGGTGATTATTTCACCAAAACATGCTGAGGATTTTCTTCTATTGTCTCCAGGATTCCCTTATTAACTATGAAACATCTGCTCTCATTCTAATTATTGTTCTTTTGTAACTGATCAGTCCCTTTCTTTGGGATTCTTTTAAGGTATTTTATTTGTCTTTCATGTTCTAAAGCTCATTACAGTGTATCTAGATATGCATTTCTCTTTATTCACCCTGGGGAGAATTCAGTTTTCTTCCTGGCTCTGTGGAATTATTTCCACTAACTCTGGAAGACATCACCTGTTATTTCCAAATTACATCTCTTCCAATCTTTGTTCCCTCCTTCTGGAATTACAGTTAGATGAATTTTATTCTTTCTCATTTTGTCCTCCGTGCTTCTGAAGAGCTTCTTATTTTCATATCCTTGATTCTAGCATTCGGGTTAAATTTTTTGGATATATTTCCTACTGTAGATATTCTTCCTTTACTGTGTCTACTCTGCTGTTTAAACCATCAATAGATTTAAAGCAAAACAATCATACTTTTCATTTCTAAAAGTTCAGCTTTTTAATAAGAACTTTTTGTTCTTGACAGCCTCTTGTTCCATTTACGGTCCTAATCATCTTTCATGATTCCATTCTTTAATTTGTAAAGATCTCCTATATTCTAAAATCTGTTTCTAACAATGCCAGTATCTGCAATTTGTTATTTCTGTTAACTCTCAGTCTTATGGCTTGCTGCTGCTTTCTTTCTTGATGAAAATGAGCTCATTGCTTCATGTTAATTGGTGTGAGTGCTGTCCGCCTAATTGGGGCATGGAGAGCTGCCTCCTGCTGGTAGCCGTGGATATCATGTCAGCCCCTGTAAGAGTCCTGGGTCGTCCCAGGTATTAAAGATTCCCACTCTCCCCCCATGGCTAGCCCACCATTCAGTTTCTCATGCATTAGACACCTCCAGCCTTGTTGGCTCCTGCATCTCTATCTCTGGCAAGATTTCTGCATAGATCTAAATCCTCATAATCATAGTGTCCACTCAGAGTATATTTTATTAAAATGCGGGATCTTTGAAGACCTCTCCAACTTCTTATAAGACCAGCACTATCTCCCAGAGGATGTTCTTTCCAGGTTTTTGTTCTTGTTGTTCAGGGTTCAAAGACTCCCTTGGAGGACCTAGTTAGCCACAGTCCAAGAAATTGAAGTAGACATGCTATTCTATATCCTGTATTTTCCTTAATTTATGTTTACTATCATGTTTCTTCATCTGTGATAAATAAGAAAATTTTTCACATGATTTTTCCTCCCCCTGTTGTCTCACCTCACCAACTCTGTGTGAACTTCCAGGTCTTCATTTGAAACAATGACAGTATCGCTCCTGATTTTCTCATAAAAATATATGACTTAGTGATTTCACAGACCTTAGGCCCAAATCTTTAAGGTGTTATGTTCCTGATTTTTCCATCCTATGTTGCTTCTGTTTTACGGTAGAGAAAGGGGAGGCACACTGGGCTGAATGGTATTGAATTTTCATTTCATAATGCTTTGGTGGGAAAGACCTGGAAATGGATTGATAATTCAGAATTTTAAATTTGATCTGTATTTGATTTTTAGGGAGACATTGGGCCTCCAGGACCACTAGGAAAGAAAGGAGCTCCAGGGATTCCTGTATGTTAATGTCATTATTATCGGGTGTTTGAAATACATTTTCTATGTACCAGGAGTTCTTATTTTGGAGTTTATAAAACTGGGGGGATCCAACAGTGGGATTTTGGGGGTCCACAGATCCATTTGTATGAAAATGATTATGTCCATTTTTCCAGAAACCAGAAAACAAATATTCTATCTATTTACTAAAAAAACTAAGTACCATAAAAAGTCTAAAACTTTAAATGTTCTTTTTTCATTTTTTTAAAAAAAGTACACATTTATTACACTAATGAGGGAGAATATATTCAGAAGAGGTAGTATAGGAAGATCCTTAATTAGTGAACAAATAATTTTGGAAGTTTTGAGACTGGAAGGGACATATGAGTTTGATATTAGAAATTATGAAAATCCTATTGTATGTGTTCAAGATTGCATAAAAATTGCTAAAAGTGATGTTGATTTTAACCTGTGATTCAAGTTACCTATAATAGCTTTTTCTTTAAGTTAAATGGATATCTTTCATGTTTAACAGTTTATGACTTTATGTAAGTTAAAAACAGATATTTTATCTATTGCTTGGTGAAAGAGCTGGTGAATTTTGCACATAAGAGTAAATAAGAAAAATATTGTGCATTAGATACGAATTTGACTTTTGGGGAGGTTTAAAAGAAGACTGTTCCCTTTAAAATGGAATATTCTACCTCCCTCTTCACTACCACGTCATTTGTTCATTGAAAGCATAAACTTGGTGGGGTGCCTGCGTGGCTCAGTCAGTTAGGCGACTGCCTTCGGCTCGGGTCATGATCCCAGGATCCTGGGATTGAGCCCTGCATCAGGCTCCCAGCTCCATGGGAGGCCTGCTTCTCCCTCTCCCACTCCCCCTGCTTGTGTTCCCTCCCTCACTGTGTCTCTCTCTGTCAAATAAATTAAAATCTTAAAAAAAAAAAAAAGAATAAACTTGGTGATTTACCAGTATCTGAGTTAGCTTCCAGAAACTGAAGGTATTGGCTAGAACTTCACTGAACTTTGAGAATATGTATATGTAACATACCTACTATTTTATACACAATGCGATGAGCCAGTATGTTTTACATTTTACAGTTGCAATAATATCCTATGTTGATAGCAAAGCATAGTAGTGATGACATGGTATTTTCAATATGATCCTATTGAGATTATGTTTTCTGATGATATTAATTGCATATTTTTTTGCTCATCATGTTTCCTTTGCTATGTTTAAGAGAAAGCAAATGTTTTTAATGTATGTAGTGGTATTTAAAGTAGAATCTAAATTAAATTAGTTCCTTGTTGCTAGAGTAATTATTGTCATATTTTGAATTATATGGTTAGTTAAAAATGTGACCATTTTGTGACTTGAAGAGAGATTGTTAGATTCAGAGAATTTATTAGATGGTAACTCTTTCAAAATATTGTTTAAGAAAACAGAAATTGAATGTAAAGTTGACCAGGATGACATCTATGAAGAAACCTAATTCTTAGCCATCTTGACAAAAGGAAGAAAGTGCGAATGTAGGGGAAAAAAAATCAACTTTTGTTTACATTTTTCTTTTACTAGCTTTCCAGGAATTTTTGCTATTTGTAGGTTATTTGAGCAACCACGTTAGGAAGGCTTTGCTGGCCTTCATGTATCTTGTGTAGATTTTTTATTATCCTTTATTTGGATGTATGTGGGAAGCTTTTCCCCATATTGTATTATTTTTGTAGCAGATTATTATGAGAATGTGTACCTTGGAAATGGATTTAATATTTTTCTAATATTGTTTTCTAAGTTACTCTTGAAACTTCCACTTAAAAATGTAGGGTTTGATGGGACATGATGGCTCGCCTGGTCAGCCTGGAACACCAGGATCTAAGGTAAACAAAATGAAACTAAATAAGATAGAAAACTTTATGGAAAATGCACATTTATGTACTCAGGAAAACTTTTAACTCTACTGATTTTATTTTAAATGTGGTTTTAGTTCTATGAACGGTCATTTGTAAGAATGAAATCTTAGAACAAAAACTAAGCATATAAAAACAGGCTGATGTAAAGCAGGTCTGGTTTAAGCTGAAAAGTGTCCGAATCTCTCACTACTTGACCCCCTCCTCCTCTCTCATCATCCCAGGGGCACTGAGGACCGTGTAGAGTTGTATGGAGTTTGGTGCCAAACCCCACCAAATGGACAGGGTTAGTAGTTAGGATTGAGGATAACTTTTTACCAGTTCCTAAGTCATCATCTTGATCTTTTTATTTGGTAGAGTGTATATGGAATTTTTATTGTAAAATGCGTTGTCCTGAGTTCTGTTAGGCATTCTCTCCTTCAGCACTGTGAGTAAGATAGTATATTATCTTTACTTTCATTTTTAAAAAATGTCAGGCAAGCCTGACAAATATGTTTAGGATGTCAGGTTAGGTTATTCTCAAGATAGAACTGAAACTCTGAATACCATGGTTGGACCATTTTCTAGGTATATGGAATCCTGTGCTAAGACAGCTATTTTTTTTTTTTTTTCTTAGTTTATTAGAGGCTCAAATCAAGTATGTTCTGGCTAGACTCAAACTATTCTCAACTATTTAATGGTAGAATGTAGGACAACCTTACAAAAGGAAATGATGGAATTGCTCTTTTGGAATAATTAAACCTTTAACTAGACGTTGTCCCATGGGAATAGAAGCTGGGATACAAAATGAGTAGATGAGTAGATGACCTAATCTATTCTACTTTTAATTTCAAAACTACTTAGAGAAAGAAATAGGATAAAACATCATGGGAGCCCAGTGATGAGGGAAAAGTAGCTGCCTTTTCACCAGTGGTGGATCCTTGTGAATCCTTGGAGTATTGTGTGTCCTAGCAGTAGTAAGTATGCACAGAATTGGTATAAAGCCCTTACCGAGTAGAGATCCTGCATATCTCAAAGTCATTTTCTAAGAAGATACAGAGTAAGAAGATACATAGTAGTTGTAACTGGGGTACAGCGGACTCCCCATGGTTTTCTGGATGCTCTAATTCTTATGAATTCAGCCTAAGATTTCATCAGCTTGTTTTTATCAGCCACTTCACATTGTTAGCTCACACTGAGCTGGAGGTCATTAACTCTGGAATTTTCATAAAAGGTTTTAGAACAATACTGTATGGCATCCACCACTTGAGTAGATTCTGCTGATATGGCTGGGAAAACTGATATAGCTGTTTCCAGGATCAGTCTGCTTCTTTTTACATGAATTACTGTAAAGTTTGTTTTCTCTCATCTTGTACTTGTACAATTCTTTTGTTAAAAATAGATTCAAAGTGTTAAAATTATACCTCTTGAATGTAATCTTTTCAGTGAGACACTTCAACTCTTTTTCGCTTAGTATATTAGCTCAGGTGTTCTGCAAAAGGCCAGATAGTAAATATTTTAGTCTGAGAGCCATATAGCTTCTGTTGCAACTACTCAACTCTGCTATTATATTGCAAAAGCAGCCATGGACTAACTGTGTGGGATGTGCCTGTGTTCTGGCAAAACTTGATTTACAAAACCATGCATTGGGCTGGATTTAGCCCATGGGCCATAGTTTACTTACCTCCATGTTAGTTTATCTCTGCCTGTTTTGTCAACTAATAAGTTTGTGAACTCTGCCTTCAATATCAATTGGTATGAATTTTAGGGTGGGACAAAAAAGTTGTATTAGATAGGGCAAGGGTGAGGCTGAAACTCTATGGTGGATCTTTAGAAAACATCTAACTTTGTTTATAATACCTTTTTTTTTAGAAAACCATTAAACCACACTATATTCTAGTTTTAAAAATTGTTATCTAAATGACATTAAGATATGTTAACATAATCAAGCCCTGTAACTGTAACTTGCAGCAAGTCTTGTCACCTCTGTGAATTTCTGCTTAATCACTTGTAAAAGCAGAAATTTTATGGAACCATTGTTCAATGGCTTAATAATGCTGTTACGTGCTGAATGCTTTAAGTCCAAATATTGTGTTCATATGTTTCAACGTGAGCAACCTAGAAAACTTTTCAAAAGCTGAAAATGAAGTCGATTACCTTTACTTATTAGTACACCCAGTTTGGCTCTTGCTTTTGCCAGATTTTGGGTATCAAAATATATTTGAAAATGAACACTATCTTTGACAGTCTCCCCTTATTAGCCAGCAGATGTGTTCTCTCTATATATACCCAACCCCTTTTATACTTTTATATTCTTTGCCCTGTCAAGTTGGTCTTGCCCTCCCAGCTTCTATTAGAAAGGACTGCACTCGAATCCTGAAAAAGAGCACTAAGTAAACATTTTCTGATTCATATTTTTTCAAAAAAAAAAAAAGCCACTGTACCTTTGAAGCTAATTTTCTTTCTGTCAGTTGCATGCTGAAGGTGAGTCATGCTGAGAAAATGAAACAGGGCAAAGATGAAGATTCTCAGTGTATAGGACATTGTTAAAATACATGGCTTTGGTCTGTGGAGTATGGAGACCCAGCTAATTAGCACTGGTTCCTGAGGTTTCATAGCTTGTCCCTTACTTGTAGCTGCTAGCTTTAAAACATGCTTTTAGAAAGCTTTATAAATATGGGGACCCATTCCTTGCCTAAAAGAGTTTTTCTTAATAAGTAGGCTTAACATACAGAGTCTATGTTTCAAACAGTTGGAGAGTTGAAAATGTAAAAATTATTTTAAATGTATTCTCTTAAGTGTTTATATCAGATATATTGTGAAAATATTTTTTAAAATTCAGATGGTTTGATGCATTGACAGGGAAATAAAGGTGAACCTGGACTTCAAGGGATGCCTGGGGCTTCTGGACTAAAGGTAATTATCATTTGAGGCATTTGGAAATATATTGAAAGAAGTATAAGTCCCCTTCATTATTTGATGTATCCCTTAAGAAAAGTTATATGAAGTGAAGGATTATCTATATTACAACATGAAAGAAAATGGCCAATGCGAGGTTTCATTTGTTTTTTGGACACTTTATCATAGTTTGGGTTAACAGACATAAAATACCCTTTGGCTTGATTTTTCTAGAAATGGTAAAAGCCATATGCTAAAATGAACCTCCTCTTTGGTCCAGAGAATATCACTGTCTTCTATAACTGAAGGAAAGTGTGTGTGGCTCTCACAAGTGGTGCTGTTCTTTGTATGCTGATTGATGGGATTTAGTGTGGGGTCTCACAGCCCTTTGTACCAGTTTCCTCCAAACCAAATGGTTGGAGGAACCAAATGGTTGATGTTTATTTCAATAGGATTTTCAAATCTCTCCAAGCCTTTAGCAATCTACAGTAATATTCAACAGTTCAGGAATGAGCATAGTAAGTAAAGAGGACAAAGCTCTTTCCACAAAAGAGAGTAGGCTTTAGTTAATGTGATAGAGTTTGGGATTAATGGTAGAACTCAAACCAAAAAACCATGAAGCAAGTTCAGGATTCCATCCTATATCTTACAGGTATGACCTAAATGTCATTGACACATCATCACTATAACTTTCAGAAAATTTCCTTATGTAAGACTTTTAAGCAATCTTTATTTCATAAAGGAAATAATCCCTTGGGATTATCCATGGGATGATGGAGAGCAGAGGAATTAAGTTGTGGAATATTACCTGTACTGGAAATAGCTCAAAAATTTACTTCTAAAAAACAGTATTCCTTATGTATAAAGAAAAAAACATAAGTGTGTTTACTATTTAGCTACAAAGATGTTCACCCCAATATTGTTTATAAAAGTAAAAATTGTGAAAACTAATGTTTAATAATTGGCATTTTATTAAAACAAATATGGTAAATCAATACAGTTAAGTACTATTCTGTATTTAAAATTACATTTTAAAAACCTAACGGCAGATGAAGAACATTGCAGTATTAATATATTTTGTGGTAAAAGACCTTCTAAAATGATGCATGCATACTGAGTGAATCTTAGTAACTAAATTGTTTATTGTGTGCTTGTGAGAGGTAGAAAATCTATAACAAAGTGAAAACAATGAGTAATGAGATTTTCAGTAATTTTAGTTCTGTTTAGTCACCAGTTTTGTAACAATAAAACAGGTTCTTTAGTATGTGTGCTGCCGAAGAGATCACAATAAAATAGGTTCTTGAAAGTAGCAATATGCGAATAAGCAGTTTCAAGGAAGAAGAGAAAGTTAATAAAAGAAAAGATACCTATGTTTATTATCACGACTTTATTATTTACTTTCTTGTTGAAGCTATAAAATAAAATAAAAATGGCAAATATTTATGAAATTTTAAAACATTGCTATCAGAATGGTTTAATTAGCAAAGATAGGAAAAAGGGTAAGAAGTTTTATCAGGACTCCGGTTATCTTTTCATTCTTTACTATGTCTGCAGTAGTAACTCTAAATGTCAACTAATTTTGTAACCATGGATTCTAAATTGGAGATGCATGTAGGGATAAAAACTGGTGTTTTTCATAAGCGGTAGGTCTGCAATCTTTATGTAATTTCTATGTTACCTAGGGAGAACAAGGAGCAGTAGGTCCCGCAGGAGAACCAGGGTACCTGGGTTTGCCTGGAATTCAAGGGAAAAAGGTATGCATTATTTAGGAGATATAATTACTTTTAATCAGCCTTTTAGCATGTAAGTCTTCCTTTTGTGAAAGTATCATAGTGCAACTGATTATACTTTTAACGATAGGCTGACTTTTATATTTGTATACGTATGATCTGATCCACACCATGTCCATAGCTATGGTATCTTTCATGTCCCTACGTGGGTATGGTCTCCTAGATGGCGGCCTTGGATGAGGCATGCAACTCAGAAAATGGAAACATATCCTTAAGGAATATCCTATGAATTCAGATTGCTTTGCCGTCAGTCCACATGAATCAGAATTTTATAGGCAAAGTATTCCATGTCAGGCGCTCTTACCGAAATGTGAATATTACTGTTACCAAAACTGGGGCAAACGTGTAAAAAGATAAAAATTACACCCAGAATGTTTGACCATGAAGTTCCTATTTATGAAAGAGTGTATTACATAGAATTTCACTTAAAATGAGTTTGAGGAGTTTCAAATACAAATCATGTATACTGATGTAGAATGATTTGGTGAGCGACGAGAGCAACACTTTAGGTTCATTCTCTCTCTCTCTCCCCTCAAGTAAAGGAAGCCTGGAGCTGTACCTATATAAATATTATTTGGGGGTTTTAAGACACAACTGACTGCCCATTTGTCAAAGAAGTCAATGCCACTGCAAATACATACATTTCAGGCTAAAAGTAAATATCCTGGCTTTTATTCTGGAAAGGATACTAACTTACATCCTCATCTATATATCCTTTGCTGTTTTAGTTTCTCTACCATCTCAATTTTCCGTTTCTCATGTATTATATACTTGGCCCCTAGGTTATTATGACCAGTATGATCCTTGACCTTTTCTTCCACGAAACAGCTGGTAACACAGGAGAGACAGGGATGACACTCATAGCAGCAATGAAGTGTTAGAAACTTAGTGCATATTAAGTAAACCTGTGAATATATGTTTGGATTTAGAGAAATTTAGTGTTCAAAACTTGCCCTTTCAAAGATCACCTATATTTTGTTTGTTGTAAACACAAAACTCGCTCTTTGTTTAGAGAGCATGGTAAGGTAGAAAAGAAATTTGG
This sequence comes from Eumetopias jubatus, assembly GCF_037043125.1. Lineage (NCBI taxonomy): Eukaryota > Metazoa > Chordata > Mammalia > Carnivora > Otariidae > Eumetopias > Eumetopias jubatus. The sequence continues at coordinate 95,557,836 of NW_028274812.1, forward strand.
AAACAGTGTCCAAGCTCATCTTAGGGCAAGTGCTTATCGTTCTTGATTTGCAGATTCATTATATTAATTCATATTCATATTCATGTCCTTGTAAGAACCAGGACATTGAATTAGTTGATCTCGAATATCTCCTCTAGCTGAAAAAATCCTAGGATTTTTATTTTTATTCTGGAATATGGATTTCCCCCCAAATTCATTTTTGAAGCATATGTTTTCTAAAATACCATTTCAACGTAATGTTCTACTTCATTGTGTCCTATAAATGTGTGGTTACAGTTGGCTCAATGGAAGATTTTCAGTTTGATTTAATAAAACAACAGTTGTCAAAATGAGTTTTCTCATGTTTGTTTAACCTCAGATGGTGGTCAATACAGAAAATTGCCTTATTCCTGGTAAAATAGAAATTGTAGTCAATTTTCCTTTCAAATGTAAGAGCACAAGACAGTGTTCATTTAGAACATCATTTTGACATAATACAATTTTACTCTCTTCCCAAATACTGTTTTGGAATCAGCTTCTGCTTATAAAGCACTTGTGGAATTTGTATGAGACCAAATATTTTTTTCCTGTGGAAAAAATGTTTATTTGAAAGGATACAGAAGATCCTAGATTATGCTAGACATTAAACTGCCTTTTTTGCAGGGGGACAAAGGAAGTCAAGGTGAAAGAGGCATTCAGGTATGTTGCTGGCTTTTTTATTTTTGTTTGACAATAAAATCAGGGCTTTGCTCTTTTTAGTTCTTGTGTGGCTTCTCCAGCTCCTTCCTGTTTTGCCATCAGTATCTAATTGTTAAGTCCCAGCTTTCTTCTTGTCTTCTAAACGTTTTAGTCAACACCAAATCTCATTTTAAGATTCTTCTTCACTTCAGTGTTGTAGAAAACTTGGGAACCAAATGGTTCAACAAAACAGATATAGATTTTATTACGTTACTTCTAATATCTTTATATATTTATGGAAAGTATGTATGTTTCCAGAAATGCTTTGAAATGGCTTATGGCACAAATCAATTCGATAAGAAACCATTAACACCAAATATAAAACATGTTCAAACTAACAGATGGAAGGAGAATTATACCAAAAAATTAAATCAGCCTGAGGACATCTAATGATTTAGAAGCACATTTCATTTGGGTGTCTTAGCAACAAAGGCAAAGAACTGTGGAATTTCTGGAGGCACAAAAGGAAATTACAAATTGAAGTAATAGTAGAGTTAGACTCTACTAAGGTTAGAGTCTCAACAATTGTTTTTCAACTGTTGATTCAGTTTCTTTTACTGAAGATATTCAGGTATTATCATGATGTCTTTCAGTTAATTTTGAAATGAAGAGTGAGGCAAATTTTAAGGAAATGTCTGTGAGGCTCTAAACCTACATATTCCAATTTCCTTCTTGGTACTGAGTTTGGACGTCTCATGTGCACATCAACGTGTCCAAAACAGAACTTGTCACCTTTCCCCATAAACCATCTCCTACTCTGTTCTTTGTCATGGTAATTGTAGCACTATGCAATGGCCTGAGGGAAAAAAGTCTTGAAAGTTATCTTAAAATTCATTCTCTTCTCTCTCCACCTGCAGTTTCCCATCTAAGTCTCTCTGGAACTTGGCCCCTTCTTCCTGTCCACACTGTCCTAATCATTTCTTGTCACGGGTCTCAGATTACTGCAGTATCCTCCTCACTGGTCCCTTGAGTGCAGTCTCCTTCCTTCCTCCCATGCTCCTACCAGCATGCAATAACTAAGCTACACATCTGCTCAGAAATCCTTCAGTGGTGCCCCACACATTTCAAGATAAAGTCTGTCCCGGAAAGTGCTTCCTTGTTTGACTCTTTTTGGTCATTTAAGGTTGAGTCTTTTTCCCTACCCCATAAGATGCCCCTTCTGTCAGATACCCCTTCCTGTTCCGGTAGTATCCAGCCCAGATATTTAAGTATGCATTTTCATCATTCTTGATTTAATGGCTTATCTTTCCCACCACACAGTAAGCAACATGAAGGTAAACAATACCTTTGTTTCAGTGTCCCTCTGGGCCAGCAAATAGGTGTCACTCAATAAATATTAGGAATTCACTTAAGTAAATAAATGAATAAATCATGATGCAAGAGTGATTTAAAATTTAAGTCACTAGATCATTCATTGATTATATTACCTAGGTATTTGTTTTCCTAGAAATTGCTAATTATCTTGTCCAACATAGGGATGAAGTAGTGCTTTAGGGGCTAGGACCATGGATTATCCATGATGGCTATCCAAAAGTATTTATTAAAGGGACAAATGTGTTTATATCTTTATTAATTTTCCTCTCTTTTTGTCTTGATTTAAAGATCTTCATGCAAAATGTTTTCTATGGTACTCTTCATACTGAAGTATAATTGACATATAATAGTATATGGTTGACTCTTGAACAGTGTCGGTTTGAACACCCCAGTTCCACTTATATGCAGTTTTTTTTTTCAATAAATATAGTACAGTATCATAAATGTATTTCTCTTCATTATGATTTTCTTAACATTTACTTTAACTTAATTGTAAGAACAGAATATATTACATATAACATACAAAAGATGCATTAATTGATAGTTTATATTATTCATAAGGCTTCTGGCAAACCGTGGTCTATTAGTAGTTAAATCTGGGGGGAGTCAAAAGTTATACACAGATTTTTGACTTTGAGGGAGGTTGGTGCCCTCAACCTCTGCATTGTTCAAGAGTCAACTATATTGCAGGTGTACAACATAATTATTCAAAATTTGTATACACTGTGAAGTGGTCACCACAATAAGTCTAGTTAACCATCTATCACCATACATAGTTACAAATTTTTTCTTTTGATGAGAACTTTTAAGAATCACTCTCAGCAACTTTCAGATATACAATATGGTGTTATTAACTGTAGTAACCATGCTATACACCCATCCCCAGGACTTCTTTATTTTATAACAGGAAGTTTATGTCTTTTGACCCCCTTCACCTATTTCACCCACCTCCCCCTCCTTTCTGGCAAACATTATTCTGTTCTCTCTATCTATGAGCTTAGGTTTTTTGGTTTGGTTTGGTTTGTTTGCTTTATTTTGTTAGATTTCACATATAGGTGAAAGCATACAATATTTGTCTTTCTCTGATTTATTTCACTTTGCATAATGCCCTCATGTTCCATCCATGTTGTCACAGATGGCAAGATTCCATTTTTCAAAATATATGAGTAATATTCCACTTTGTAGTGTATTTTTAATTTTTAAAAATTCCTTTAAAGATGTCTTCTTGTCTTTGCACATGTATAGTCAGCACTGAACATAGTTATGTCATTGAAATTAACAAAATGTCCACAGCCATTGGATTTTTAAATTATTTTCATGTTGTTAATATTAGGGTTGATTTTTTTTTCTTCCTCTGAGAGACTTCTTTCTCTCTCACATCATTTTATATATTTGCATCACTGCTTTGGTGACATTTCTTCTTGACCACAGGTTAATACATAGTTTGTGTCTTAGATGTGATTGCATTATATGTGTGCAAGCTAATCAATAATTTTTATTAAATTTTAAAGGGCCAAAAGGGAGAAAATGGAAGACAAGGGATCCCAGGGCAACAGGTATTTTTGTTTTCTCTGATGGTCAATGAAATAATGAATCACATAACTGGATGGTGTTGGGAGCCGGTTACTTGCAAATGGAAATGAGTGGGAAGAAGGGCAGATGTAGTACATATTCTAAGCACGTGAGGAAGAGAATGTCAGGTGGTGGTGGTGATAATGGTTGGCTTTAATCGTTTGCCTTATATTTTCATTTTTCTGTACTGATTGGTGACTGTTATACTTGCTTTTCCATGCTTTTTTCTGGTCAAGTGAATGGCTAACTATCTTGGAATAGTTATTGGCCAAAGGCAGCCATGCAATGGCAGTATCTCCATATCTACTGTTCAGTCTTGATTTTTTTCTTGAAATATGAGTAGTTGAAGCCTATTAGGAGGGGAGAAATGTACTTGTTTCCCTCTTACGTGTTCAGAGATAGAATTTACTACACTGGAGATTAATTAAATACTATCTTGAGGGACTGTGTTATGGAATAGATTCATAGTAAAATTGTTTTGTTTCTTCCCTGTCTAAACTCTCCTCATTAAGTAGTGTTTGTAGTGAGATTGCCATATGGCCTGCAAGTTCAGTCAGAGCTAAACTGGACCAAAAGAGGCCTACAAGTAATTTGTACTTGATGTAGCTTGTGTGCTGCTGCATTGCTGATAGTTAAGCTCAGATCCAACTTGGTCCACACTTGGAAGGGCAAAGTGTACACATGGGTCCCCTGGTGGGGTAGACCTCTTTCGAATGTGACATTCAAGAGAGATTCAGTAATTACACTGGTTCTGGAGAGGGGGATAAAACTGTGAGTGGACACAGAGGACAGAGGTCTCTGTGTCCCTCAGCTGGAGAAGTGAGAGACCATGGGGCGAGGTCTGAGAGCATGTGGTCACAAGGTTATCTATAATAGAGGATGGAAGGTTAGTGCTGGTATTAAGGAGAGTTGAGAATTTAGAAGCTAACACCAAGGGCAAAAGTAAGAGGAGAAATGGCCCGAGTTTGCCTGCATACAACTATGTTCAGTAGAATGTGTCTTTTAATTTTCGTGCTCCTCCACTTGACTCTGATTCTCTTGATGACACAACCAGCTCTGTCCCCCTTCTCCTCACAGGCAATACAGACTTGCCCCTTGGTTTCCCTGGGTTAATCACACAATATGTTTAAACAGCTGTTCTCATAGGAGGACCTTCACCTCTTCATTCAACCTCTGCAACTCAGGCCTTTCCCCCCAAATTCTTACAATAACTGTCTGAGAAGAAGGCTATTTCCAGTGGAGTCTGAGCTCCCAACTTCACTAGGTCACTGGCTTCCAGATGACACTCTCCACAGTTCCCTTCACGTGTTTTCTTTTTCCCCTCACTTCTCAAGGGAAAGAGCGGTCTGTTCCCCGGGCAGGGTTTGAGTTCCCTAGAAAGCTTCTGCCCTAGATTTGTTGGACGCTGCTTTTCTCACCACCAGGAACTCAGAGCCCTCAGGGAGTACCTGGGGGTCAGAGCAATTCTTGCTTTTCAGCAGCGGAATAGTTGTCCCAAGCTCTTTAAATAAACAGTACTAGTTACCTGTCATCTTACCAAGTGCTGCAAGTGTGTGATTTCTTGGCTTTCGTGTTATGTTTCACTCATGAAATCATCCTGGTGGATTCTCAGACGACAGCTGTTTTTAGTTTCAGCTCTAATTCGGTTCTAGTCCCATGAACTGAACTCTCCTCTTACCCAAGCTCCAGTTGTAGGGTTATGTCTGGTAGGGAACACCCCTGTGTTTCTTCAGAAACCTCAGTACTTCAAGAATAGTCTTACAGTGTTTTACTTGTCATATTTACATGAAAACTTGGTATTTTTAGGCTCTCATTTTGATTTGAGAATCTGCCTTTCTCTGCGCCATACATGGATTTTTCCCTAATTTGTCTTCCCTTGTGTCTAATCTGGGTATCCTGGTTCACGGAACTTAGAGATGAAGCCAAATAAATATTCAAACGCAAAATTCATAGTGTGAAATGTTATATGCTAAATTTTGTACTGAATTGCGGACCACCCTTTCTAATTGTAAAGTTGAATCATGAAATCCTGCCTGTGTATGTGCAAGCTCTACCCTTGTTCCTGAACTGGTACTGGGTGAGTTTAGAGCCTGAGTGTGCAAGGAATTTCAAAAATGGGAAATTCTAATGCCTTTCTTGAAAGTTCTTATCACCTGTAATGTGTCATTGTAATGAATACATGAGAGATGAGTGGGAAATAATTTAATAGAGCCATCCAGATGCATTCAATGATTGTAATGGTGAGTGAGTTTCCTGTGTGGCCTCCCCAGTGTGTGTATCACTTGGGAAGAATACCATTTATACCTCACACTGCCTTTCTAATCTCTGAATTACCAGCTGTGCATGGTTTAGGCATAGGACAGATGGGTATTTTCTTCCCTATTAATCACGTTGAATGGCATCTTTGCTTTAACTCATCTTTTACAAATAGTACTCAATTGAAATTTAATTTTAAGAGCATAAACTTGGGAAAATAGAACATTTAATCACCAAATAAAAGACTAAATATATCTTACTTGATTTGAGTTTAATTTCCATTAAAATAGTAATGTATTTAAAAATCAGAATAGAATTTAAATAGAATTCAGCTAGAATCCCATTCTAACCTACATATTTGACCTGCAGTATATAAAAATATTCATATCTAAGAATGAAATAGTTACATAAATTCACATTTTTCTATTATCCAGTTAGCATATTGCCTAGTCATTAGTCTCCTTTAAAAAGACAAAAAAGGTATCATGTGTAATTCTTTCACTGATTCTATCAGTACTTTTCAAATTAAAAACTAAAGTTTGATTAAACATGTGGCAAAAGGTGCATGCCACATTTCTAGTACTGTACCTTGCACAATTATTACAGTTTTTTTCCCCTATTTTCAAAGGGAATTCAAGGCCATCATGGTGCAAAAGGAGAGGTATGTTTCTTCATGTCTTATGCTCTCTTTTCAGTCCTTATTGCTTCAATTTTCAATGCTGTATAAATCTAGCTATTGACATCACAAACAGAAAATGCTTTTCATGTTCTTCAGTTCTTAAATAGTGATTTTCATAATATGTGGATTCATTGAATTAGTTATGAAATGTTACATATTTGTGAACATTAATGGTTCTTCTAGATTAGGAGCTAAGTTTTTTTCTGCATATATATTCAACAAAGAACATGGTGTTTCTGTACTTGTCTCTCTAGAATTTAAACTCTTTGGGAACAGGACTGTGTCGTGTTTGCTGTTTCTCTGGCACTAAACATATTGCCTACACAATACGCTCAATGAAGAGAGGATATTTGTGGAGTTGGGTGGTTGGGTGGATGGATAAATATATGAAGTTTCTCTTCTGATTAATAACAGCATTTCACAGCTGTTCCCTATATAATGTACATCATATATACATATGTATATAGTCATATGCATATCCTTAAGGAATTCTGTGATGCAATTATACCTTCTGAAATATTTAAATAGAGCTTTTAAAGATTTCTTCTGATTTCAGAGAGGTGAAAAGGGAGAGCCTGGTGTCAGAGGTGCCACTGGACCAAAAGGAGAGTCTGGGGTGGACGGCCTGATGGGGCCTGTGGGTCCCCAGGGGCAGCGTGGGGAAGCGGGTCCTCAGGGACCTCCAGGATTGGATGGGAAACCTGTACGTATTCTGCTTCTTCCATAGTTCTTGTGTTTTCATTGCTTTTTACTTGGTACGTACATGTTATAACACCAAATAATTTGATGCAGGGGAGAGAATTTTCAGAACAGTTTATTCGACAAGTTTGCACTGATGTATTAAGAGGTAAGTCTCAAACAGATTTTATTTCTTTTTCTTTTAAAGATTTTTATTTATTTGACAGAGAGAGAGATGAGAGAGGGAACACAAGCAGGGGGAGTGGGAGAGGAAGCAGGCTTCCCGCTGAGCAGGGAGCCTGATGTGGGGCTCGATCCCAGGACCCTGGGATCATGACCTGAGCCGAAGGCAGACGCTTAACGACTGAGCCACCCAGATGCCCCTCAAACAGATTTTAATAACTTTAAAGTTACTAAAGTAATAGAGATTCTTGGTAGAAATTATAAAAGATATAAGTAAGATAAGGAAATAAAGGACATTTATAAACCCCTGTTTTTTTCTAGATGAGTATGTTTATGAAGATGAAAATTATATGTACTCTTTTGTAATCTTTTTAATAAAGAAATTTATCATGATTTCACCATGAATTAAATTTTCTTTTCTGACATAATTCTGAAAATTTAATTCATAAATATGGATGTCTACAATTTGCCAGTTTCTTTTTTGAGGTTTGCTTTCACTTTTCCCTCCCATTTTAAGCAATTGCTTCAATAAAATGATGACACAGACCAGTGAGTATTTCCAGAGTTAAATTCCTAGAAGTGAAATTATTGGTCAACAGATTGGCATCTGTAAATTGTAAAAAATGAGTAGAGATGTTACTAATGCTTATTTGCCATTTAAACATAAGGGGTGGGACTTCTTTGTTTTTAAGCTCAGCTACCAGTCTTACTTCAGAGTGGAAGAATTCAAAGTTGTGATCATTGCCAGTCCCAACACGGTTCCCCTGGCATTCCTGGGCCACCTGGTCCCATAGGGCCGGAAGGTCCTCGAGGATTTCCTGGTTTGCCAGGAAGAGATGGTGTTCCTGGGTTAGTGGGTGCTCCTGGACGTCCAGGTGCCAGAGGATTAAAAGGTACTTAACTTTATGTGCATAAGCAAATGAACAATAAAAAAGAGTATGGTTTGTATTCACCCTCTAAACCGATTTAATAGGCAGGGGTTCATCTTTGTTTTTATGATGCCAAAAAGCTCTTGTATACCTCAGTCTCTAGATAATTTGTCAACTAGTTAAAAAGCAAATTTTCTATTTTCTTAAAGCAATATTCTGAAGTAGAGAAAGGTTAAAGTTTAAAGCTTGTGAAGTACAAATTAGAAAATGTTGACAATGCACTTAGAGATTTTGCCTGAGTCTTTAATAAGAAGGTCTTTAAATAGAAAGTCACAGTACTATTTCCTTTATTTTGACCTCAGTAACTTCTGTTACCTTATTGAAAAGGTTTTTTTCTCTTACAGGAAAAATTATGTTTTGCAACCAAACTTCCTAATGGTCCACAACTTACTTCTCTGTCTTTGAATGTTTATATGAAATGTCATTTGATAATACTTCCCTTTTCATTTACTATTATATGAACAATTTAGATGTTCAGTCAGTAATAAATAAACAACTATGATTAAGGGAAAGGGCTAATAATCCCAAACCATTTTCCTTTTTAATATGTAATCCTTGTTACATCTTTCTAGATCACTGATAATTTTAGAAATTTTTGCTTCAAAAATTCCATTTTCCATGAGAAATAATAAATGGCAAGCTATTTTTAAAAGATTTATTTTTCTTTCAATGTGTGTATGAACAGCTTTGAAAGAAACAATCTAGGAGAAAGTGATTTTATAGGAAAAGTAAGCTTACTCCCGTCTTTGACACTCTGCAGGTCTACCAGGAAGAAATGGGGCAAAAGGGAACCAAGGGTTTGGGTACCCTGGAGAACAAGGTCCTCCTGGTCCCCCAGGTAAGACTTGTTATATGCTCGTAAGTGTTGCTGCACATTTGGTTTTAAGAAAATCATCACCAACCTGTGTCAAAAAATTTAAAATCAAGACATTTATTTCCTTTTTTGAATGATTCACATTCAACACATTGAGCTCTAACTCCTAGACTTCCTCTATCATATTCATGAATCACTCAGGATTTTCTCTTGTTTATTCATTTGGATGCCTTAGAAAAGACTAGTTCTTGAATGGTTTTAGTCACTCATGTTTATCTAGTGTGTATCACTGTTCAATCTTTGATTCTCAAGGAAGCAGAATAACTGAAATGGAGGACTCTTAAGTCACCCTCTGCTAGCTGTGTTATTTAAATTTGTTATGCCTCCGTTTCCTCATTTGTGAAATGGTGATGTTATGTGCCTCATGACATTATTGGAAAATGATGCGAGTTAATACACGTAGGGCATTTGGAACAGTGCATAACAATCATGTTTTCAATAAATGTACTATTATTTTTAAAGATTTTATTTATTTAAGAGAGGGAGAGAGTGCATGTGAGAGCCTGCGTGAGCAGACTCCCCGCTGAGCAGGGAGCCTGATGCTAGGCTTGATTGCAGGAGCCTGAGATCATGACCTGAGCCGAAGTCAGACGCTCAACTGACTAAGCCACCCAGGTGCCCCCTATTATTATTCTAGTTGTTATTACCTCAAGAAGCTTTTGAGTGGATCAAAGGATTCAACAGTCTTTATGTAAAATACTTGGAACAGTATCTACAGTTGTAGTTAAGTGCTAAATAAATGTTTCTTAGTAATAGCAGCAGGAATAATTAGTAATAGAAAGTACCTCAGACTACTCTGCCCCATTTCAAAAGCTGAATATTTTGTTCTTTTGAGTCATCAACTTTTTAAAAGGCCAAAATCCTAAATTAACTCTCCTTCCTTTGAGCATGCTAATTGAACTAATTAGACAATAATTCACAAATGAGTGCTATAACACCTTTGTGTGTATACGGGATCACAATTATTGCATGGTAATAACTGTTTAAATGTGGAAACTTAAAAATGTATCTAGTGAAAATAGTCATTTAACTGTAAATATGGCACAGAAGTGACTTCAGTGAAGTTTTAGATTACTGATCTATTCACTTGCTAATATATAATGATATTGATAGAAGATATGCTGGAAGGAAGAAATGTTTGGGCAACCCACCAATTAAAATATTAGAATGTTAGCTCTGTGTCCTAATCAGCAGCATGATTGCTATATTAGTATAGCTTAGCCCAGTTTTATAAAAATTGCTGATTATTTTTGAATAGTTCTTTTCCACATGGAAGGTATATAGGATTAGCAAGAGAGTCCCTCCTCTTTTCACATCTGTGCAAATACTTAAAACTTAAAAAAAATTTTTTTTTCAGTTTAAATTTCTTACAGAATCAGCTCTATCATCACCAACAGCCAAACTCCTCTGTTCATATATTGCTCATGTCCCATCTTAGGTCCAGAGGGCCCTCCTGGAATAAGCAAAGAAGGTCCTCCAGGAGACCCAGGTCTCCCAGGCAAAGATGGAGATCATGGAAAACCCGGAATCCAAGGGCAACCAGGACCCCCTGGCATCTGCGATCCATCGCTATGTTTTAGTGTGATTGTCGGAAGAGATCCATTTAGAAAAGGACCAAACTATTAGTGTCTGATGCCTCATTCAGCAACCTAGGCATGGTGCTTTTCTCTTATGGTCTTTTGCATCTCAGGAAGATAACAACAGTAATCCCTTGAAAAGAAACTAAAGTACCTCGGTGTTTTTATTATTATTTTTTTCTTAAGGAAAAATATATAAAAGATCACATATACTGATTCTAGAGACTGCAGTAATTCAAGAGCCTTTAGATTAGTAGCATTAACTAAATCTCAAGGGTTTCTTGTAAGTCCATTTATTTTTATCAAAGTTGAATCTTAACCCACCATTGCCTGTTACCAGTCAATTTCAGTCACTGTGAAATATTTCACATTCACCCTCCATGCAGCAGAGTATTTGAGTTCAATTTCATGTCTGTGTGAATTTCATGTTTCATATCTCATAGCACATGCTTGTCACATTAGCCAACACATGTCTGGTGTCGTTGGAAAGAACATCAGGGCTGACACTCGGCTAGGACCGACTGTGTTGCCCCACCAGCCATTTACTCCAGTGTCTGTCCTAATTGGGGAGGGACGGTGGACTGGTGGGCTTTCAGGGTTTTGAATGATCACCTCTGAATGAGATGAAAGTGTTTCTTAAGTACATGTGCAAATCCTCAAATTATCCTAAGAGACAGTATTGATTACATGGGGAATGGTCAAAATTGTGTCACGTTAAAAATATGTTAGAAAAAAGTTTCATGGTACCTGGTCAGTATGTTCCAAGGAATTGCAGGTGGTTCAGGAATGCTAAAAAGACTTCATTCTTCACATTTGCTTAGTAATTGGAATGTTTGTTGTATGCCTTCATCTTCCATTTCACTTATTATATGTGTATGTTCCTATATGTTAACTTTGATTTGTAGCAAAGCTAATGGGAATAAATGCTCTAGTCGAAAGGAAAGATAACTCCACAGCTCCTAGTATGTGTTGATATTTTTAGCAGACTTTAAAATATTATGAACAGTCTTTGTGTACTGTACTTACTGCTTTTGTAAGGAACATGTTTGAGATATTTCATCCTAATCATGCTCTAAATTTTGTTACATGCTTGTTACTCAAAGTACAATAAAGTTTTGTACAGGCCTGTTTGCCGTGGTTTCTTTTTTATACATAATTTGAACTGATGGATGAGTATAGTATCCATATCCCATAGTCACTTATTCAGTGGATATACTTTATTAAATTATTTACCCTATTCTCTACAAACTTGTTCATCTGAAATAAGAACTTAGAAATTCGGTTGGTGTGCCACTCACATAAAGAGGTGCAGCACCTCCTTCCTAGCCCGGGAGTGGCTGTTGATCTGTGTTTAGTTTAACTGACATGACATTCTACCACTCTGATGAGGACCTCATAACATTCAGTAGCAGAGTTAGCACAAGGCTTGTTTTTTGTTGTTTTTGCTTTTTTTATTGAAGTGCAGTTGACACACAGTGTTACATTAGTTTCAGGTGTACAACATAGTGTATGCTGTGCTCACCATCTGTCACCATACAACGCTACAACGGTATAGTGTGGCCACCATCTGTCCCCATATGATGCTATAATGTTATTGACTGCGTTGCCTGTGCTTTGCCTTTCATCATTCCGTAACTAGAAGCCTGTACCTCTTACTCCCTTTCACCCATTTTTCCCATCCTCCCAGTCATCTCCCCTCTGGCAACTATCAGTCTGTTCTCTGTATTTATAGGTATGTTTCTGCTTTCTGTTTGTTCATTTTGTTTTTTAGATGCCGCACGCAAGTGAAATCATATGGTATTTGTCATTCTCTGACTTATTTCACTTAGCATAATATGCTCTAGGCCCATCCGTGTTGTTGCAAATGACAAGATTTCATTCTTTTTTATGGCTGGGTAATATTCCATTGTATGTATGTACACCATGTCTTCTTGATCCATTCATCTATCAGCAGATGCTTGGGTTGCTTCCATAATTTGGTGGTTGTAAATAATGCTGCAATAAACGTAGGGATGCATATGTCTTTTTGAATTAGTGTTTTTGTTTTCTTTGGGTGAATATCCAATGGTGAAATTATTGGATCTTACAGTATTTCTATTTTTAATTTTTTGAGGAATCTCCATAATATTTTGTACAATGGTTGCACCAATATGCATTCCCACCAACAGTATACAAAGGTACCTTTTCTCCACATTCTTGCCAACACTTTTTTTTTTTTTTTTGGTTTTGGTTTTGTTTTGTTTTTTGTCTTTCTTGTTCCAGCCATAGCATAAGGCTTATTTTGATGTTCTCTCACCCTGGGTATCTTCTTATGCCTAGCCCCCAGCTAATTATGGCAATACCTGTTAAGGCAGTGGTAAAGGAGCAGAACGGGGTAGTTAGTATCACCCATTCATTCATTCAACCACCACTGACCATGTGGCCATTGAGTGGCAGGAACGGTGCCAAGGATACAATGGTAATATAGTTGCACTGTCTGGCCTGAGGTAGTTCATGTGTAATGAGGTGCAGGGAAGTAAACAGGTGATTCCAATACATTCATTCTAAGAAAGGAGAAAACGCTATGGACTAAACTGTGTCTCTCCCAAATTCATATATGGAAGCCTTAACCCCCCTGTGACCATATTGGAAACAAGGGCTTATGGGTGGTAATGCAGGTTAAATGAGGTCATAAGGAGAGGGTACTAATCCTATAGGACTGATGCCCTTGTAGGAAGAGGAAGAGGGAAATCTCTCTACATGCATGCAGGAAGTGTCCTGCGAGCACACAGTGATAAGGTGACTGTCAGCAAGCCAGGAAGGTAGCCCACATTGATCTTGGACTTCCAGTCTCTAGAATTGTGAGAAAATTACTTTCTGTTGTTTAAGCCCACCAGTCGTAATACTGCCATAACAAAATAGTATTTTGTTATTTGCTGTCCAAGCACATAGGACAGGGTAAGGAAAAATGTCCTAAAGCAATCAAAGATTATAAACAGATTTGAAAGGCTAGGAGGTATTAAACATAACCAAGTCATGTCAAGATAATGAAAATGAGCAAAGGCTGGGAAGGGGGGGGTGGTTAGAAAAAACATGGAGAATTCTGAGAATAAAACCCGTGGAATACAAACCATGTTACTTTTAGTGTCCTTACTTTTTTTTTCCTTTAAAATTTTTTATTGTTATGTTAATCACCATACATTACATCATTAGTTTGTGATGTAGTGTTCCATGATTCATTGTTTGTGCATAACACCCAGTGCTCCACGCAGAACGTGCCCTCTTTAATACCCATCACCAGGCTAACCCATCCCCTCACGCCCCTCCCCTCTAGAACCCTGTTTGTTTTTCAGAATCCATCATCTCTCATGGTTCGTCTCCCCCTCCGATTTACCGCCCTTCATTCTTCCCCTCCTGCTATCTTCTTTTTTTTTTCTTAACATATATTGCATTGTTTCAGAGGTACAGATCTGTGATTCAACAGTCTTGCACAATTCACAGCGCTCACCATAGCACATACATACCCTCCCCAATGTCTATCACCCAGCCACCCCATCCCTCCCACCCCCCACCATGCCAGCAACCCTCAGTTTGTTTCCTGAGATTAAGAATTCCTCATATCAGTGAGGTCATATGATACGTGTCTTTCTCTGATTGACTTATTTCACTCAGCATAACACCCTCCAGTTCCATCCACGTCATTGCAAATGGCAAGATCTCATTCCTTTTGATGGCTGCATAATATTCCATTGTGTATATATACCACTTCTTCTTTATCCATTCATCTGTCGATGGACATCTTGGCTCTTTCCACAGTTTGGCTCTTGTAGACATTGCTGCTATAAACATTGGGGTGCATGTACCCCTTCGGATCCCTACATTTGTATCTTTGGGGTGAATACCCAGTAGTGCAATTGCTGGATCGTAGGGTAGCTCTATTTTCAACTTTTTGAGGAACCTCCATACTGTTTTCCAGAGTGGTTGGCGGGGATGCGGGGAAAGGGGAACCCTCCTACACTGTTGGTGGGAATGCAAGCTGGTATATCCTTACTTTTAAAATTAACATTTCAAGGTGAAATAGTTCTGTAATTTATCATGGTATATGTTATGTCCTAATATATTTTTGCCTTGAACAAATTTGAGATTAACCATCTTACACTGACTTTCAGAAATGAATCGGTGAATGATTTTGTCCTGCAAGGACAATATGCATTGTAATGGTGTGTCAGCACCATGCTACATACAAACTCTTTCACTGTAGTTACAACGAGCATGGCTTCTGTAGTGGGTTTGCCCGGTTCAAATCCCCACTTCCTTTTTCCAGTGAGTCTTCTGAAAATTTATCTAGTTCTTCATGCCTAGATTTCTTCATATGTTAAATGAGGAATATTAATAGTACTTGTCTAATAGTAAGAATTAGTATTTTGAGGATTAAATGAGCTGAAACAAAATTATTTCATGGAATAAAGTCAGCTAATTTACCAGAACCATATGGATGGTGTGAGATTAGCAAATCTTGAGATGAAATTTTAGCTATTCAAAAGATTTTATATCTGTGTATCTCATACTGATAAAACTGATTAATCTGACTCATTGCAATTCAGAATGAAACTCTCAGTCTTAAGGGCAAAAATAATTCTGAATAAAAGCTGTCTGCCAGATTTTGATCAACTTGGTCGAAAATGTAAAGTAGGAACAATTGAGGGGAAAACCCCAACAAACCCTTAGGGTTTATAGTTTTGGGGTATTTTATCTGTATTTTATTTACTGTATTTTTTATTAACTCTTTTTATCCCTGGTTCTTAGAACTTCACCAGGTAATTATTTAATTTCCATTATGAAGGTTTTAATTGAGATGGAACTGAAAAGTCATTCTTTGATCCCCAGTAGAGGGCAGCAAAATACATATAACCACTTCTATAGAACTTAGCTATGATAATCTTTTTCTCATTGCATTAATCATATAAACTATCACCATATATATTTAATGTGAAAATTTTCTCAGTTTTGCAAGCTTGGTTAGATTTATATCCTCAAAACTATTAATTCAAAGAAGAAAAAAATCATAACATTTTTGTAAGTTGAGCACCTAAGCCAGTTAATGAAGCTGTTTATATTTTGATGTCTTGCTTATCTGCTTTATCTTTGTATGATTCAGTTCATCTAGTTAAAGTGCTCTGGCTAGGAGCTTTGATTATATCTTCAGTCTGATAACTCTGTTGTCAAAGGAGAGGCTTGAAGTTCAGACCTGGTATTCCTCAGTTGTAGATCTGGCCAGTTGGCTGGTGTTTTAGGATTTTTGGGTCTAGGGCAGGCAGAAAGCTGCCCTTATCACTATCTAGAGTTTACAAGTGAGTAAACCAGACATACTATAATCCTGGAACAGTAGATTTTATAAAATGTCAGCACAAGAGATGAGCAGTTCTGTGGCTAAAGCATTAAGAGCCTACTCTCTGAGGACTGGGGCATGATGGGGAGCACAGAGGGACACGTCAATTAAAAGTCTGTCCAATTAAAAGTGATTTTAAAGGAAAAGACCAGAAATAAGTCCATAATTTGTTAAATTGAGCTGTAAATGTTTCTCCAGAATATCTTAAAATGTTAAAATGTATGTAGAAAAATTGTATCTGGCTCCAAAGAACACATTTGAAATAAAGAACATTGCTGTTTCTACTTACTAAATTATTTCTGGGTTCCACCTTTCTTAAAAGTAGGTTTTCACAGAGGAACTTTGAATAAGTAGACTTTAAAAGTCCCATATTGGTATCCTAGATGAAAAGGGCCATTTGAAATCGCTGACTGGAGTAACCTATCTGGAGAACTGAAACGCAATGACACTGTTTTTCCATCATGTCCCCAGTTCAGTTGCCATTTCAAAATAATATTAAAAAAATCAAATTTGAAAAGTGTCTATGGCTCTTACAGAGTGAAATTCAAAGTGAAATTTTGAAATAAGTCATTTTGACAACAAAAAAGATAGAGTCCTGTGACATGTGATATTGGATGAATCTGATAATTTCCCTGAATTTGTTTTCTTGTCTCTGAAACAAAGGGTTTAAATGACCGTTTTTTCAACCTGGGCTGTGCATTACAATCACCTAAGGAGATTTAAAAAAATGCCCTTGCTTGGGCTCAAGAGATTCTGGTGTAACTGGTTTGTCTTCCATGTGGAGGCAGTAACCGTACAAAGGCACTGGGCCAGAGAATACAGCTCAATGGAAATAGAAGAAATTCTGTATTTGTGAGTTTTAGAAAGCTGATGGTAGAAGGTGGCAAAAGATAAGGATAGAGATATTGAGGGTGGGAAAAGGGATGGAGAGGGAAGGAGAAGATATTACAGAGTCTTGCGGGATTTTAAGGAGGAAATAGCAGGAAGAGATTTGCATTGCAGAAGGATCACTCTAACTGCAGTGAGAGTAGATGAAACCCAGGCAGGATTGGAAGTGGAGAAGCTAATTCAATGCCATCACAGTGGCACTGAGGATAAAGGTGAAGATAAAGGAGGATAAGACAGAAGCAGAGGGGATGGGAAAATAAAAGACCATCAATTTATTCTACTGTAATCGTGGATAACTTCCAGAATGTACCCAGTGATACCAGGAAGGTGAGGGCTTGCTGGTATAGTGCGAGTGAGGGTATGAACCAAATTTTTTAGACTTCCACCTGGCTGTTGACATAGGACAAGCTTGTTTGTAGGGCTCAGGGCTGCATCTTCTAGGGGCCTCTCTTGCAAACGTTGGCAGGTTGGCGTGAGAATCGTGGTCTAGAACGTGAATGGAAAGGTAATTGTTTCAGCCTTCCATTGGGGCAAAACATGCCAGCCTATTTCTGATGCTGGTTCTGGTTGTGACAAGAGGTTTCTACACTTATGTGTTATTCACACCAACCTTTCACTGATAAGAGTAAAATATATCTGTTTTTCTTTTCTCTCTGATGCCTCAGGATTCAAGAGAAGATGATTTCACATGTGCTGTGACCTTTTAGGAACATCTGATGATATAAATGCTGTGGCATTGGTCATCTGCACAAGTGTAAGAATGTAATGGGTAAGTTTATTTTTATGACATGATGTGTCTTGATTTGATGTAATTTCAAATCCACTTGTTGATGACAAAGATCAAAAGAAAATGAAGTTGATTTTAGAACTAAAGTTTTCATGAAGTAAGTTGTGTTAGGGTGTCTCATCTCATCTGTTGTCATTGATAAGCATTCAGGAGTTCAGTTGCTGACAGCCCCACTGGGGCTTACCTGTGAAAACATATGAAGACGCAACTGTGGCCAATAGACATGTAGACTATAAAAAATGAGCGTTTGTGAGGACTTCCTGAGAGTGTTTGGGCCAGGCAAGGTGACCGCTGCTCTAAGGAGCTCTCCCAAGACCTTGGGGCAATTAGCTAATGCTGCAGTAAAGATGACTCTCTCACCAGCAGTGTAGAAAACTGTGCAGCACTTCTTTTGTCAATTAACACTGGCACCATCATTCTCTAGCAATGTGCTCTAGCAACAGCAGACTTTTAATTTGCCCATCAACACTGGTGCCATCATTCCCTAGCAATGTGCTCTGGCAACAGGGGACTTTTACGTTTTGGGCTGGTAGCTGGACATAAGCTCTCAGTTGGCTAAGCCGGATCACTCAAGTACTAATTCCTGTAAGGGTACACCTCAACTAAATGGGGGCTTTATTTTTTCACCTCCCCTTGCCTGGAACAATAGTGCGATTAACCTATCTCTGGTTTGAAGTAGGTTATTCTTTCCTTGGCTTTTGAAGAGACATTACCCTATATGCTGTGGGTTGTGAAAATCCTGCAGTAAACTTGTATTAAATAAATTGCTGGCAAAGACAAACCCAGTCTCTGAGCATTAATTTGCCACTCCAAATCGAAACATATGGATGCCAAGGTAAAGCAGGCTATTTAATGAGGAACTGAAAGTTAATGAAATGGATGTCATCTAGGCTGGAAATGCTCAATAAATCAAACTAGCTCATTAGATAAAAGGACGTACTCCAGTCTCCCCAGATCATCTGCAGTCAGCCTAAATTCGAGGAGAAAGCCCTGAAACCTGGGAAATGGAAGTTTTTAGAGCCAAATCCCAGTAATTGTTAATGATTGCCTGGAGGAAAGCGAAATCTAATTTAGATGTGTTTTTCCTTGCTTTCGGCTGAAGTGGTAAGATTAAGGGAGTTGGCGAGTAGATAGAAAGGAGTATCTGAGCATGTGGGTTGGATTTAGAGGGAAATCAATTTGAAACCATGTTTTGTTTTGTTTTGTTTTCCATCTCTGACCTCTCCTAAGGACTTTGCAGAAACAAACTTGAATTCTGTAAACTTGAATAATACCTTTATTAATCTTAGAATTAACTGTATGAACTATGAATTTTACATGGTCTACATATTAAACTCAGGTGCAGGTTTTTCACATTTACATAGAATTTAGGGGAACAGTAAGGATTTAAACCTAAATCCTT
This sequence comes from Eumetopias jubatus, assembly GCF_037043125.1. Taxonomy (NCBI): domain Eukaryota; kingdom Metazoa; phylum Chordata; class Mammalia; order Carnivora; family Otariidae; genus Eumetopias; species Eumetopias jubatus. Next base: position 95,577,060 of record NW_028274812.1, read on the forward strand.
CTGTCTCCAAAGACAAGGCCCTGCTCCATCATATTGTCCATTCTTAGGAGAATTAAAAAACGAAATAAATTGTTATGTGTTTTACTCCCGTTTATTTTAATTGATTTCCCCATTTCTCCTCATGATGAATTTAGTGATAACAGAAATATTTAAAATAAAATTAATCTCTATATTTCCTTAAGAATTATTGAAAAGGGGAGGAGCCTGGGCCAGTCTTTGGTGTGTTAAAAGGTAAACTGAGGCATAGTAAAAATTTAAGACTTGAACAAAAATAGCCTGTAATCAGGCAGCCCCCAACTGGAAGTTGTTAATGGTGCTCTACTGGACAGGAGCTGGGGGAAGACATAGACAGAGGTGGAAGCAAAGCAAGAAAAGCATTTGATTGGCTATAGCTGGAACAGGTGCCTTATTTGGGAAAGTTTAGTTGGCTCTTTGTGATTGGTTGTTTCAATTTCTTAATCATGAGGCATCTCACTTTTAGGTTTTGGTTTGCTTATGCAGGTTACAAAGGTGTTAGAGCCCCCTCAATCTAATGGTCTCTTTGTTTAATTAATATAACAGTGGCTACCCCACAAGGCTCCTGGTAGAAACTTCTTTCTCTGGCAATATTTCAAACAAATATTTTCACATCCAGAGATTAAGAAATGAATTTAATAACTCATTCTAAATGACAAATGAAAAAGTGATAGGAACTAAGAAAATAGGAATATTAGATGTAATTCAAAAATGCTGTCAGAAATGTATTTCCGTTTCTCAGGACTCATTTAATTTTGTACTAGAAGGAGTTTATTGGGCAGTTGTGTTTGAGGATTGCTCAGGACTTTGGGAAAAAAAAGATTGGTCCTTATACAACTGAGATGCAACATGGAATGGGTAGGAAGTGGCTTAGTGGGAAGAGCATATCCTCCCAGGTAACTTGGGCTCAACCATAGTCAAGGAATATTCACTTCAAATATTATTCAGAAAAGAACAGCAAGGACACAGAATGTTAGTGACTGGAGCTGAGATGGCCCTGCCGTGGAGAATAGGTTTTCATCATAGCAATGGGTGCACATGTATTCATACGATGAACGCCTTTATGCCACATTAAGTGAAAAGATTGAAAGATAATTAATATTCCCCCATGTTGTGTTTCTATATAGGTCCAGGGAAACAAAAGGTCTAGTTGAAAAAAAAATTGGGAGAATAGAGAAAGGTAAAGAACACAGTATAATGTTGGAGGACTGCTTTGATCACACATCTTGTGAGTTAACTTACCACTTTTAGATGTGAAATGTTAATGCTAATTAGCATTTTGTTTATGCAAATGAAGAATGCAGAAGAAAAAGTCTATGGTTAAAGATGGTGTTTGTGAGGATAAAAGGAAAGAACGTTAAGAACCAAGAAGACATTTTCTGAATTTATTTTCATTAAAATTTCAGAAACAACTAAGATTCTTTACCTGTCCAGGGATCTCTTTGATAATAATATATTTATCTCCATTTAAGAGAACTTTTCCTTTTGGGGTGCCTGCATGGCTCAGTTGTTAAGTGTCTGCCTTCAGCTCAGGTCATGATCCCAGGGTCCTGGGATCGAGCCCCGCATCGGGCGTCCTGCTCAGCGGGAAGCCTGCTTCTCCCTCCCCCGGTTTCCCTGCTTGTGTTCCCTCTCTCACTGTGTCTCTCTCTGTGAGATAACTAAATACATAAAATCTTAAAAAAAGAAAAAAACTTTTCCTTTTTAACTTCTCTAAATTTAAGTGTCAGCAGCTGTCCTGGCTTTCATTTAATTGACAAACATTCCTTCACGCCTTACTAAGAAACGGGAAGGGGGGGACCTGGGTGGTTCAGTCGGCTTCAGCTCAGCTCATGGTCCTGGGATCCTGGGATTGAGCCCTGTATCGGGCTCCCTGCTCAGCCGAGAGCCTGCTTTTCCCTCTCCCTCTTCTCCTCTTCCCTGCTCCTGCTCTCTCTCTCTCTTGCTTGCGCTCTCTTTCTCAAGTAAACAAATAAAATCTTGAGGAAAAAAAAAGAAACGGGAAGTGGGGAAGATCTTTTTAAGGCTTCATAGGAGTAAGTTGCACCCATGTAGGAAAAAGGGGGGGGGGAAAGACAGTTGGCTCTGATTAGTTTTATGCCACATCATACCATGATTCCATTGTTCATTTTAAGGCAAACTAGTTAAAATTTTAGAGACATTAGCTCACATAAGAAATGTCACTGTCTCCAATAATACCCAGAGAGTAAAAGATGAATGCTATTGTCTGTCTCCATGAAATGTTAATGGCCCCAGGCATGTTTTAGAGTACTGGAAGCCAAAAAGGGAAGAAACAGGGATCTGTTGAGTTCTTGGGTTCTGTCAAGGACTGTTACATTAGGAAGCCAGAAGAGAGACATTAATAAAAACAGCTACTATTGATTCATTAACTTCAAAACATCCTTCCTTTAGTATTTATAGCTTCCTTAGGACTAGGTGGTATGATTTTCATTTTATAAATGAAAACACTGAGCTTCATATGACTAGACAGTGCTGAATCCAAGATTCAATCCAGATCTGCCAGGCTCCAAAGCTCATGTTTTCAGTCTGAGTATAACTAAAATGTGTTCTCTATATAGTCCATGTTGCAATACAGTATTTTGTTGGCGACTGGAGACCATCTAATCCTTATACAACTGTGTTTGTCTGGCATGGTTTTTCACTGCCTTACAATATCTAGTTCAGTTGGAAGATACTGCACTGCTTTTGCTCTGTCCTTTGGACTGTCATTTGCAGGTTTCTTTCAGAGTGACTCTCCTAGGTAAATTTTGGGACCTCTCCCAGGTGTTCCACTAACATTCTGTGCATTTCCCCATGGCGGCATTTTTGTTTTTCACCCTGTTTTGCTACTTTTCTTTGTCACTCTCCCCCATGAGTCTGTGAGCTTGTTAAAGGCAAGCTTCCTGCACTGTTTCAAAATATGTTTTCAAGTACACCTCTTGCCAAGGCTTGATGTGAAATTCTTTTTGAACCATATTTGCTAATACCAAGATCATATAAGAGAGGGTAATGGTGGCATCTAGAAGCCTAGGATGTTGCTGAGTTGAGTAAAATGCTTAGAAGAGTATCTGGGACACAGTACTCTGTAACTCCTGGTTATCATTATTAGAACTTTCTGATGATTGGCTTATTCTTTTAAACTTCTGCAGTGATGACAAGGAAAACACAGGGTAAGAACAATTTCTTTTGCAGCACAGGTTTTGGACAGAAGTTCCATTTCCTAGCTGTGTGGCCTTGAATCTAGTCGTGATAAGCACCAGCAGTCTCATCTTCGAAATGAGAAGGGCAATGACATCTCAGAGGTTTGTTTTTAAATGTGATCGTTAATTTTAAACTATAGAACAAGTACCCAACATGTAGTAGGCACCCAGTAGTGGGGAGCCGTTACTGTGATTACCAGTGGGGCTGGTTTTCTCAGGCTAGCCACCACCCGGTCATGTGTGGCTAATCACTAAAAAGTACTAACAAATTTGGCCCATGCAGACAGTTACCAGATCTCACCTCCAACTTTGATCCTAACTCTTTCTCTAGTCTCCTATGTAACAGAATTAGTGAAGCCTCTTTGTCGGAATATCCTACCATCGCTTAACTCTGAAGTGTATAACAGAATTCATTTTTCACCTTGCTGGTGTAATGCCCTCATCACTATTAGTAGTAACCATTAACTCTTGCTTACAGTAACTAAACACGCAGGCTGCCCTCCAGATCGCGACCCCTCTGGTCGCTACTGGTGGTGCCAAAAGGCGGTGGCATACAGTTCCCCTGCTTCCTGAAATATATGATGACATTTTTTTTCCTGAATAAATCCATCTGACTTGACAAAAGTACTGTGGAATCAGGCCTCATTGTTGCAGAGAATTGCAACTAATTGTGAATTTTCAGGACTTTTTTAGGTATACTTTGTAAATTATTACTTCTATTTCATCTATTCACACATTAAATTCAATCACTAAATAACTCTCTGGAAATAAATGAAAGTATTTGCTTTCTTCTGTGATTCTGGCAAAACTGACTTTTCTTATTTGAATGAAATTTACTGTATCTATATAGTAAATGATGTACTCAAACACGTTTTTCTGTTTTAAAATATGTAGATAACAAGCACTGTGTTGGCTTTTTTCACATCCCCAAATCCCATGTCATTTTATAGCAATAGGGAAAATGAGATTTTGAAGAATTTTAAGCATTCAGTCTAATTTAATGCATTGAAAATATTGAACACTTGATAGAAAATTAGTTTGGGGGGAAAGTGGGGGAGGAGACAATAGGAAAAAAATACATACGTTGCTAAGGAAAATCATAATTCACAGTTTCATTTTTTCTGATGTTCCACTTATTTAATATTGGTGCTTTCTAAGGACATGACTACACACCATTTGTCAGTGGAATAATGTGGTTTTCTGGTGCCAAATTCTGCATTCCACAAGGCTAACTGCTGATGGAATTAGAAGGGCTTGTTGAATATTAGGGATTCTGGTCTTTTGGCGTGGAAATTAGAGAAAAGTATTCAACCACATAACTTTTTATGCCTAGAATTATCTAATTTCTGCATTGGAAATTGGCAAGGAAACATTCTTTCCCAATAATGTTATTTACATGAAACTCTGTATAAACGCCTATGAAATGAAATTTGTACATAGTGTTACTCAGGGGAAAGAATATTCTGAGGACAAAAAATAATTGCAACGGTTTTGTATTGCTGATTACACAGAAGATAGTTCAAATGAAAATAAATAAATCAAATAACTATTCTCCTCTTTTCACAATTTTGAAATTGCCTAAATTTATCTGTATTTTACTTTTTTCTATCTTCTGCCTTCCTCTTTTCTCTCCTTTTCTTCCTTTTGGCTTACATAAAGCCCAAAATAAAATCTAAAATTAGATTTTTAACATGTATATTTAATAAATATAATAGGCTAGCTTTAAAAAAAACACTTTATTGAAGTGCAAATTGCATATAATATAATGCATCCATTTTTAAGTGTATATTTTGATGTGTTTTGACAAATGTATCTGCCCATGAAACTATCACTGCAGTTAAGATATAGAACATTTCTATCATCCCCGAAAAGTTTTCTTGTGCCTTTCCCCAGCTATTTACCCTCTTCCAGTCCTAGGAAACCTCTGATCTGCTTTCTGTCACTATAAGATTAAAATTTTATTTTCTAGAGTTTGTATACATAGAATCATCGGATTACATTATGTAATCCTTGGTTTTTGGCTTCTTTCGTTCAGCGTGTCTGAGATTCGTCTGTGCTTTTATCTCTGTCAATTGTGTGTTCCCTTTTTGTTGCTGAATAGTATTCCTTTATCTGACTGTATTTCATTTTGATTATTAATTCACCTTTTTATGGAAAGTTGGGTTATTTCTGGTGTGGGAACACCCATTTACAAGTCTATGTGGAGATACATTTTCATTTCTCTTGAGTGTTAGGAATAGCATTATTGAATTGTATTATAAGTATATTCTTAACTTTATAAGCAAATGTATTTTCTGAATACAAGCCCTTTGTTCTCTATTGCACATATTTTCTTCAAGTCTATGGCTTGCACTTTTATTTTCTTAATATAGTCCTTCAAGGAGTAGAACTTTAAAATTTTTATGATTTACAATTTTTTTCTTTTATAGTTTGCACTTTTTGTGCTTCATCTAATAAATCTTTGTGTATCCTGAGATCATGAAGATTTTTTCCTTTGTTTTCTGCTAGAATAGCACTGTCTGATAGCTATTTCTGGTAATGGGAAACTTCTATATCTGTACCGCAGCCACTAGCCACACTTAGCTACTAAGCATTGGAAATGTGCCTAGTGCAATTGAGGAACTAAATTTTTAATTTAATTTGCATTTCTTTAAATTCAAATAGCCACATGTATCTAGTGGCTACTATATTGGCCAACATAGGTCTCGAAGTTTTTATGTTTTTAGCTTTTGTGTTCAGTCAGGTCTACCATCTATTTTGAGTTAAGTTTTGTATAAAGTGAGAAGTAAGGTTCAAGATACATTTTTCCCCAAAAGGTCTATAAGCACTGTATGTTGAAAAGACTTCATTTTCCCAATGAATTACTTTGGCACTTTTGTCAAAAATCAATTTGTCATAAATATAGGGTAGGTTTCTGTTCGATTGATGTATGTTTATCCTTATGCCAATACCACACTACCTTTATTACTTCTGAGGGAGAGTTGAGCCCAGGTAGTGTGAGCCTTCCAACTTTATTTTTCTTTTCCAAAGTTGTTTCAGCTATTTTAAGTTCTTTGCATTTCCATAAAATTTTAGAAACAACTTGTCAGTTTCTACAAAAACAGTCCTGCTGAAACTTTAATTGGGATTGCAATGAATCTATTGGCTATTTTGGGGAAAATTGACATTTAAAAAATAGTTCATCTTCCCATCTCTGAGCATGGTATATTTCTTCATTTATTTATTTTATTTCTCTCAGAAAATTTTTGTAGTTTTCATTATATAGGTCTGGTACACATTACTTAGCAAAATTTATCCTTAAGTAATTCATGTTTTTGGATGCTTTTGTGAATGCATTGTTTTAAACTTCAATTTTCTTTGTTCCTTGCTAATACAGTTTATAGAAATACTGTTGATTTTTTTTAATTGACCTTTGATTCTGGGACCTTACTAAGTGTACTTGTTAATATTAGTTCAAGTAGCTTTTTCGTAAATTTGTTAGAATTTCAAAAACCCAGATGAGGTTACATAAATTTTCTGTATTTTTTTCCATTTTATACTTCATTAATTTCTGCTCTTTATTGTTTCTTGTCCTGACTTACTTTGGATTCATCTTGCTCTCTGTTTTCTAGTTTCTTAAGTTAGATACTGTTTAATCAATTTTAGACCTTTCTTATTTTTTACTGTAAGCATGAAAAGCTATCAATTTCCCTCTAAGCATTGCTTTAACTGCATCCTAAAATTTTGATATGCTGTTTTTCATTTTCATTAAGTTTAAAATATTTTCAAATTCCTCGTGATCCCTTTTTTGATAGATGGATTATTTAAAATTGTGTTATTTAGTTTTCACATATTTGGGTATTTTTGAATTTCTTACTGTTACTGATTTCTAATCTGAGTTTCATTGTCAGAAAAAACTATCAATTCTTTTTAATAAGACTTTATGAAGCAGCATATGGTCTATTCTGGAAATATACCATCTACACTGAAAAGTATATGCATTCTGCTGTCCTCAGATGGAGTACTCCATAAATTAAACCATATTAGGTAATAGCATTGTTCAAGTTTTCTCTATTCTTAATGATTTTCTGCCTACTTGTTCTCTCAATGCTAAAAGAGGAGTCTAGAAACTTCCAACCACAACTGTGGAGTTTTCTTTCCTTGTAGTTCTGTCAGTTTTTGCTTTATGTATTTTGTAGCTCTCTTACATAGTGCATACATGTTTAGGAATATTATGTTTTCTTGATGAATTGATTCCTTTTTGGTTATAAATTCTCCTCTTTATTCATTGTAATAGTCCTTGTTATGAAATATGCTTTATTGTTAATACAGACACTTAGCAATCTTTGGAAAATAATTTGCATAATAATATCTTTTTCATCTTTTGACTTTTATCTATATTTTTACATCAAAGATGTAAAGATTTCTTATAGGCGGTACATAGTTGGATATTGCTTTGTATCCAGTATGACTATTTTCAGTTAGTGTTTAGATCAGAGGTCAGCAAACTTCCTTTCTTTTATTTATTTATTTATTTTATTTGAGAGAGAGAGAGCACAGACAGGGGGAGGGGCAGAGAGAGAGGAAGAAACAGACTCCCCACTGAGCAGGGAGCCAGAGGCAGATATAGGGCTCGGTACCAGGACCCTGAGATCATGACCTGAGCCAAAGTCTGATGCTTAACCAACTGAGCCACCCAGGTGCCCCTCAGCAAGCTTTCTTTATGAAGAGCCAGATAGTAAATATTTTAAGCCCTGCAGGTCATACATTCTCTCCTTGCATCTACTTACCTTTATCATTGCAGTGCAGAAGAATACATAGACAATGCATAAATAAATGAGGAGTGCTGTGTTCCAATAAAACTTTGTTTACAAAAACAAGTAGCAGTCTGGATTTGGCACATAGGCCCTAGTTTGCTGACCCCTGGTTTTGACAATTTCAATTTAAAGTAATTATTAATCTTGTTGGGTGTATAGCTACCCTCTTTCTATTTGTTTTCAGTGTGTTTCATCTATTCTTTATTACATTTTTCTTTACTTTTGTCTTCTAATGGATTTAGTATATTTTGGGGTTCTATATTATCTCCATTATTGAGTTACTGGCTATACTTATTATGTATTTTATTATTGTAGTAGTACCTCTAGGGTTTACAACATGTACTTATCTATATTTTTCTTTTGTTAAGCCAAAGAAAAGCCTATGTTCTATATCATCTGTACTTTATAAAGAATGCATTTGTTCTGTATATGCATTACCTCTTTTAAAAATTGATATTCTTGGCTTATTTAAAGTAAGAAAAAAGGCCAAATTCATTTTATAGTTATTTAATTTAGAAAATTTAAAAAGTAGGTATCTGAAAAAAAAAAACCCTGCAGCAAGTTTACAGATTATTTGAAAATGTTACTGAATATTCAGTAAACACAGTTGATCTCAAAATCTTATACACAGCAAAGCAACAATGAAAAAGCAATGAAAAAAATCTTTAAATGACTAACAGATTATATTAATAAGAGAGAACCCCACAAAGCATAAGGCTGTTACAATCCTAAATTAAAGAAATGAGGAAGAAGATTCTCTTAGATAAGAGAGTTCATAATGAAACCTTTACCTGTACGTATCAAAATAAGAAATATGATACCAAACCCAGTAAGACTACTTGGTAGTCATGTTTTAAAATGGGAAGTTAGGAATAAAAACAAACAAACAAACAAACAAAAAACTAGCAGAGAGACTCAGTTGAGTCTTTGTGTCTGACTTTTTGAAGAATATGAAGGAAAACTCTGATTTTTTTTGAAAGAACCCCTGGATTTGTTGTAAAAGCAGGTTATAGTCTCACACCAAATTAGCCAGCTGCGGAAGCTGAATTTTCACTTGCCCTCCTTCCCTTGAATCTGCATCCTATTCTAGCCCAGCTCTGGTTCAGCTTCCCCAAATTAAAGCCTGGCTACATTCTGATAGCCTCTGTGTTTACTTCCAGCAAATCTCATCTCATAATGTTGAAAAGAGATGGTTTTGAGCTGTATGAAGGTGAATGCAATACCACATTGTCCAGCAGGTTATAAATGTACAAAAGTTATTATCCCAGATGATAGTGCATGATTAAAACAAAATTTCAAAGATAGATTTGTAAAAGGACACTGGGATTGTCAGATACTATCATCTCATCTAGTGTTCTTCAGGACTGCTTCTAAGAGAGCTGTAGAAGAGCCAGCTGTTTGTTTTTTTACAGGCATTTTGAGAAAATTGGAGGGGAGGGAGGGAGAGAGAGAAAGTGAAAGGAAGCAGGGGAGAGGAGGCAGAGAGAGGAGAGGAGTGGAAGGAGGGTAGTGGAGGGGAGGGGAGGAAAGAGAAGAGAGAAGAGAAGAGAAGAGATGAGAAGAGAAGAGAAGTTGATTGTGAAAGAAAAAGGGAAGAGAATAACATGTATGTGGAAGTACTTTTAAAAGTCAAGTTAAGTACCATCCTATTTGTGGACTTCCGTAAGGAGCAGAGAAGTTGGCTGAACTTTGAAATGAGGACAGTGGGTGTCTCTAAAATTGCTGCAAGCGCTGCACCACTGTATTTCAATCAGTGTGTGGTGAAATCCACTTGGATGTGGCTGTGACTGGAAAGAGTGACCTTAGTCCATTGTAGAAGGCCACAGTTCCCTCAATGTTTATAGCCACCAAACTCATCATGTATTGAAAACTCAACCATACGAGCTTCAGAATACAATTATTCTATGTTAAGTTCAAAATTAAATGTGTATGTCTACAATTTTTGCAAAGGAGAATAAAGGAGTATGTTACAAGGCACATTTGTTTAAAACAGCCTGTCAAAAGGATATCTCTGGGAGGAAAATATTATTGGTATCTTTAGAGTAAAGTTTCACCTGACACAAAAAGCTCACAACCCTGTGAACTAAGTAGAACAAGTATTTTTACCTCATTTTATTTATTTATTTATTTATTTATTTATTTATTTATTTAAAGATTTTACTTATTTATTTGACAGAGAGAGAGACAGCGAGAGAGGGAACACAAGCAAGGGGAGTGGGAGAGGGAGAAGCAGGCTTACTGCTGAGCAGGGAGCCCGATGTGGGGCTCGATCCCAGGACCCTGGGATCATGACCTGAGCTGAAGGCAGACGCTTAATGACTGAGCCACCCAGGCGCCCCATTTTTATCTCGTTTTAGAGAAAGATACTGAGACAAATAATTATTGACTTCCCTAATATCAAGTATCTAGTTAAGAATAGAAAATATATCAGAACTTTTATCTCTTAATTCTCAGGGCAATATATTTTTCTGCTCAACTCTATTGCCTCACACTGTACCATGCAAAATACCAACAAATTCTGCTTAAATCTATGTGGATTTTGGAGTCCCAGATAGTAGCAATAAACATGGTAATTTTAATAACCTTTGAATTGCTGTAGCACATATTGGTGTCACCGGATTTGAACAATAAGAATTTAATTGTTTATTTTAATGGATTGGTATGCGAGTTGGTTTCTTGAAATAATCTTGTTTCTCAATTGTGAACTTCATTATATTATTTTTTAAATATGAGTAATAGAACATATTTGATTATTTTTTATTGACATATTTTTGACAATGTACCACATTTGTATGAACTGTGAAACTCTCCACTCTGGGTATTACAACTATTTTTTTACTTGGATTTTCAAGATACGAGGATCTGAATAATCATGCTATTGTAAGAAGAACAGATTTGGAACTAATTTTACTTCAGCTTCTGCTTTCATAGAACGTGCATTCATAATTCCTCTGAAATTCTTATAATTCATTAGGTAAAATATACTATGAATAGAGCTTGAAGACTAGGATAAAAGGTAAAACAATAATAATCTATTATTTCTTCAAAATTTGTTTGGACTTTCGTTCGGACATATCGACTGAAACAAATTATCTTTGGGGCAACTGGGAAATTTGAATATGGACTGGTATTATATAATATTAATGTGTTAATTTTGATGATGTGTGGCATCTGTGTTTTTAGTGCTTAAGGATGCAGACTGAAATATTTATGAATAAAATAAAATGGATTATATAAATGCTGATAATTATTGATAGTAGATAATGGTATGTGAGGGAGAGTCTTTATACTATTCTAATTTTGTGTATATTTAAAATTTCCACAATGAAAAGCTTTTTAAAAAATAGAAAGAAATGAAGGTGACAGATAGGATGTGTAAGAGGTGTTCCAAGGCAAATAGGAATATCAGGGGAGGCTTTACTAAGAAGGTGACATTAGAGCAAAGATTTGAGAGAGAAAATGAGCAAAAATGAGAGAGTTATGTGGATGAATGGGAAAGAATATTACAGGCAGAAGTAGAAGCTAATGCAGGGCCCAAAGGCGGGAGTGTGCTTTTCATCTCCAAGAAACAAGAAATGCAATGGCTGAAAAGGAATGAGTAATGGGTAAAATAGTAGGTGGTGTCAGAGTTAACATGGTGGGTGGGAGGCATGCAGAACCATATCCAACAAAGAGTTCATATCCAAAATATATAAAGAATACCTTCAAGCCAATAAGAAAAAAAGGCAGGAACCCAATAGAAAAAAATGGGCAAAAGACTTGAACAAGCACTTTACAGAAAGGAAATGAACAATAAGAATATGAAAAGGTGCTCTACTTCATTAGGCATTAGAGAAATGCAAATTAAAAACCACAATGCTACACCACTACACACCCACTGAAAGGTTAAAATGTAAAAGGTAGAGAATACTAGGTAGAAGAGAGGAAACAGAGCTCTCATATATTAGTGTTAAGAGAGAGGAAAGAAAACTCTCATATTATGCTCGTGTTAGGTGTTTAAATTCATACAGACTGCAATATCTATTAAAAATTGAAAATATGCATACCTCATAAACTAGCATTTCTATTTGTAGGTATATCTCCAATAAAAAACCATGTACGTACTCATTGAAAGAGCTGAAGAAGGTGCGCCTGAGTGGCTCAGTTGTTAAGCATCTGCCTTTGGCTCAGGTCATGATCCCAGGGTCCTGGGATCGAGCCCTGCATTGGGCTCCCTGCTCAGCTGGGAGTCTGCTTCTCCCTCTCTCACTCCCCCTGCTTGTGTTCCCTCTTGCATGCTCTCTGTCAAATAAATAAATAAAATCTTTAAAAAAAAAAGCTGAAAAAGAATGTTTTGAACAACACTATTCTTTTTTTCCTTTTTTAAAAATTTTATTATGTTACGTTATTCACCATACATTACATCATTAGTTTTTGATGTAGTGTTCCATGATTCATTGTTTGCATATAACACCCAGTGCTCCATTCAGTACGTGCCCTCTTTAATACCTATCACCAGGCTAACCCATTCCCCCCACCCCCCTCCCCTCTAGAACCCTCAGGTTGTTTCTCAGAGTCCATAGTCTCTCATGGTTCATCTCCCCCTCTGAATTCCCACCCTTCATTTTTCCCTTCCTACTATCTTTTTTTTTTTAACATATAATGTATTATTTGTTTCAGAGGTACAGCTCTGTGATTCAACAGTTTTACACAATTCACAGCACTCACCATAGCACATACCCTCCCCAATGTCTATCACCCAGCCACTCCATCCCTCCCACCCCCCAGCACTCCAGCAACCCTCAGTTTGTTTCCTGAGATTAAGAATTCCTCATATCAGTGAGATCGTATGATACATGTCTTTCTCTGATTGACTTATTTCGCTCAGCATAATACCCTCCAGTTCCATCCACGTCATTGCAAATGGCAAGATTTCATTCCTTTCGATGGCTGCATAATATTCCATTGTATTCCATACCACAACTTCTTTATCCATTCATCTGTCAATGGACATCTTGGCTCTTTCCATAGTTTGGCTATTGTGGACATTGCTGCTATAAATATCGGGGTGTGTGTACCCCTTTGGATCCCTACATTTGTATCTTTGGGGTAAATACCCAGTAGTGCAATTGCTGGGTCATAGGGTAGCTCTATTTTCAACTTTTTGAGGAACCTCCATACTGTTTTCCAGAGTGGCTGCACCAGCTTGCATTCTCACCAACAGTGTAGGAGGGTTCCCCTTTCTCCGCATCCCCACCAACATCTGTCATTTCCTGACTTGTTATTTTTAGCCATTCTGACGGGTGTGAGGTGGTATCTCATTGAGGTTTTGATTTGGATTTCCCTGATGCTGAGCGATGTTGAGCACTTTTTCATGTGTCTGTTGGTCATTTGGATGTCTTCTTTGGAAAAATGTTCATGTCTTCTGCCCATTTCTTGATTGGATCATTTGTTCTTTGGGTGTTGAGTTTGATAAGTTCTTTATAGATTTTGGATACTAGCCCTTTATCTGATATGTCATTTGTAAATATCTTCTCCCATTCTGTCAGTTGTCTTTGGTTTTGTGGACTGTTCCTTTTGCTGTGCAAAAGCTTTTTATCTTGATGAAATCCCAATAGTTCATTTTTGCCCTTGCTTCCCTTGCCTTTGGCGATGTTTCTAGGAAGAAGTTGCTGTGGCTGAGGGCAAAGAGGTTGTTGTCTGTGTTCTCCTTTAGGATTATGAAGGACTCCTGTCTCACGTTTAGGTCTTTCAACCATTTTGAGTCTAATTTTGTGTGTGGTGTAAGGAAATGGTCCAGTTTCATTCTTCTGCATGTGGCTGTCCCTTTTTTCCAACACCATTTGTTGAAGAGACTGTCTTTTTTCCACTGGACATTCTTTCCTGCTTTGTCGAAGATGAGTTGACCATATAGAGTTGAGGGTCCATTTCTGGGCTCTCTATTCTGTTCCATTGATCTATGTGTCTGTTTTTGTGCCAGTACCATACTGTCTTGATGATGACAGCTTTGTAATAGAGCTGGAAGTCTGGAATTCTGATGCCGCCAGCTTTGCCTTTCTTTTTCAACATTCCTCTGGCTATTCGGGGTCTTTTCTGGTTCCATACAAATTTTAGGATTATTCCATTTCTTTAAAAAAAGTGGATGGTATTTTGATAGGAATTGCATTAAATGTGTAGATTGCTCTAGGTAGTATTGACATCTTCACAATATTTGTTCTTCCAATCCATTAGCATGGAATGTTTTTCCATTTCTTTGTGTCTTCCTCAATTTCTTTCATGAGTATTTTATAGTTTTCTGAGTACAGATTCTTTGCCTCTTTGGTTAGACTTATTCCTAGGTATCTTATGGTTTTGGGTGCAATTGTAAATGGGATCGACTCCTTAATTTCTCTCTCTTCTGTCTTGTTGTTTGTGTATAGGAATGCCACTGATTTCTGTGCATTGATTTTTATATCCTGCTATTTTGCTGAATTCCTGTATGAGTTCTAGCAGTTTTGGGGTGGAGTCTTTTGGGTTTTCCACATAAAGTATCATATCATCGAGCAGCACTATTCTTAACATCCCCAAACAGTACCCAAATGCCCACAAACAGTTAAATTGATAAACTCTTATAGTCCCAAAATGTATGCTAAATGGCATTTAGAATAGCAAAGTAAACATTATAGATAAATGTCACAAGAATATTGAACAAAGGATACAGACACAAAGGATTTAATGCTGTGTGCTTCTATTTGTGTAAAGTTCACAAACAAGAAACAGTAATCTATATTGTCAGAACAGTGGCTACTCTTAAGGAACAAGTGCCTAGAAAGGAGGGTGGTAGATGGCAGGGAGCTGGTAATGTGTTTCTTGGTCTGGATGTTAGTTCAATAGGGAGTTCAACTGTGAACAGCCACCAAGTTGTACACTGTTGATTTTTGTACATTTTTGTATCTAGATAATAAATAGTTTAATCATGTAGGAGTTATCTTGTCATGTCCACCACTTGGACTCTACTACCCATGTTGAATAAAAGGGACATGGGACATGATGGATTGTTGGTTTAAAAAAAAAATAGAAGACTTGCTTTCTCAACCCACAGGTGTAACCTCTATTAGTTAAAGGTACCAAAACATACATACGTAGTAAGTTCTTTTGCTCTTGGAAAGGAGACATCTGTTCCAAAGCAACTGGGCAAAACTGTAAATAAGAAATAAAATATGATGAGAGATATCTTCTTAGAAGCTTTCTGGATGACAATAATGTACCTTGTTTTGTGTTATGCAATAGAACATTTTGTATAGCATCATGATGTTAAATATTGGCATCATTTTAAGACCCATTACTCAGAGTTTACAGAAAAAAGTATAGACATTATGAGCTCTTTGATAGCCAAAAATTATTCAAACTAGAAATGAAAATCCACTGAAGCATTTTACAAATTTTAATTCTCAGGTAAATATTAATAGCTATAACCCACATAAACAAAAAGCTCTTTGGGGCCCATGATAATTTTTTGATGATTTTTTTTTTTAAAGTAAGCTCTAGTCCCAATGTGGGGCTTGAACTCATGACCCTCAGATGAGGAGTCACATGCTCCACTGACTGAGTCAGGCACCCCACGGGGGCCTTGATAATTTTTTAAAAGGGTAAAGGGTCCTTCAGGTCAACATATGAAAACCACTATGGATTATCCCCATTCCTTGCTCATTGTTATGTCGTTGTTATGGAATGACAAGCCTGCATTTAAGTCCTTGGTTAGGCCTCGGTTTGTGGTCCTTCCAGTTCAGAAAGCTGGTTTTCAGTAACCTGAGAGATTTTGATTAAAGATAGATTGTTTGTTCTTTGGCATTATGGGTCCCTTGTCTATTTTGTTTGTTGTTATTATATTTTTGTTTTTCTTTACTCTTTAATTTTTTCTCATTTTATTTTTTCTTTATTTTTCTCAATTTCCTTTTATCTTTTATACTTTTTTTTTTTTAAATTAGCTTGCCAGGTTTTTTTTTTTGTTTGTTTGTTTTTTATTTTGGTCTGGCAGTTGTGGTTTTTGTTTTGTTTTATTTTGTTCTTGATTCCAGTATAAAGATCAGTTCATCAGGTATGCTTTGGAAATGATTTTCTTTTAAGGTGATTTGGACCAAGTTTCTCACTGGCTTTTCCAAATTTTAAGCTGCCCTTGGGACACCTTGACTCTAACCCCAACAGTAAGTCCAACACAGTGCAGTTCCTTTCAGCCATTCACCTCTGCTGAACAGGAGGCCTCTGTTGGTAGTTGCTAGTCTCTCAAGAACATCACCAAGTGTTACCTCACCAAGGATAACTTCGGCAAGGTGAAATTAACTCAGCACATTCTGACTGGGAAAGAGATAGCTGTGAAAATCACTGACAAAACTCAGTAGAACTCAGTCTCCAGAAATGATTCCATGAAGTAAAAATCATGAAGACTTTGAATCATAGTGAACGTAGTGAAATTATTTGAAGGGATAAAGACTGAGTAAATACCTTATCTTCTCATGGGGCATACCAATGGACAAGAGGTATTTGAGTATCTGCTGGCCTAGGGAGTAGGAAAGAAAGAGGCCTGAGCCAAATGCCACCAGCTAGTATCTACTGTGCAGTACTGCCCCTGGAAGTTTATTAATAGAGACTTAAAGACAGAAAACCTGCTCTTGGATGCTGACATGAACATCAAGATTGCAGACTTTGCAGCAAGAAATTCACCTTTGACAACAAGCTGAGCACCTTGTGTGTCAGTCCTCTTATGCTTCCTCAGAAATCTTCCAGAGCCAAATGTAAGATGCACCCCTGGGAAATAAATATGTGTTGCTTGGGAGTTATCATATATACACTGGTTAGCAGTTCCCTGCATTTTGATGAACAGAATTGGGAGAAGCTGCAAGAGCCAGTAGTGAACAGAAGATACCATACTCCATTTTACATGTCCATAGGGTCTTAAAACCTCAAGAAATTCCTCAGTCTCAATCTCAGCAAGAGAGCCTAACTGTGCCAGGGTCAGAGGTCTCCATGGCTTCTCTTTCCTTGGCAGTCCCCCAGGCCCAGCCCCACTGCACCAGGAATCCAAGTCAACCCCATGTGGCACAGCCAGGCCTCTAGGCTGTGACCTGCACAGAGAAAATGTGGGGGTGCTGCAGTCTCTGGAATGGTCCAATCACCTCCTCTTCTACCCCCAGTATCAGCAGCAGTGATAGAGGCCCATATGCAAGCAACATCTTCATGGGTATTTCCAAAGGAAACTTTGTCCATGCTTGGCAGCTGGGATAGGTGCATGACCAGCAGGATTCACCCTGTGTGACCCCAGCTTCTCTCCCTGGCAACAACCATGGCCAGCAAGGGACCATTGGGAGCTGCTTCAAGTTTAGATACAGAAATATGTGTTTCGGGTTTGCCAGAAGAAACCTAAATGAACCTGAAAGCACAGATGAATTGGAGATGATCTAAACTCATGTAGTGGGCAGCCGAGACTAATGAAAGGAAGTGGGGAGGAAGGAAAAGGGGAAGGAAGGAAGGATAGAAGTTAGGAAGATGAAAGGAAAGGTGGATGATGGATGGATGGATGGATTTGCAGAGGCTAGCCCTGCTCACCACACCTTCCATGGAATATGGAGATCACCGTGTCATGGGGTGCAAGGAGATGATGAGGGAGATTGGCCTGTGTAAGCTGAAACAAGAACAGGTGCGGCTGGGCATGTGTAGCTGGCAGGGCCGAGACGACCTCTGGCAGGGGAAGACAGAGGTGTGCAAACTACCCCGGAGCTCTCTCAAGCCAGCTCAGTTTAAGTGAGTATTGGTATTGCTACAACCTTCACAAGCATTGCCTCCAAAATAACCAAGAACCTAAGCTTTATAAGGCTGCCAGGAGTGGCCTCAAGGCAAGGGGAGGGGCTGGCTGGCCCTAGTACCCTGCTGGCCCCTCTATCCCCACCTGGGCAAATTTCAGAGACTAAACTGGTATGTTCGCCCTGGGGCACTTCCGCCCCCCCTTCCCCCTCCAGTCTCCCATCTCCCTCTTCTGTTTTGTCCTCAAGGGGAGATGGTTCACAGAGAAAAAAGGGTCTCCTATTTCCTTAGAAGAAAGGAGGCACAGAGATAAGATAATGTCACAGCATCTTGGTTTCTACCACTTCACCATTGGCTCACACAGCTGCATTCCATTGAAGAGCCTTTCGCATGGAAGTATGTATGGAATGAAGACCATGTCAGTCCTCTGAAGATGAATTCTGAACTTATATTTTAATTCAGATGTAAAACCAGAATATGCAAGGCTTTTGAGTAGCCCTTTGTGTATCTAAAGAATTCCAGCATGCTCTGCTCACGACAGAATCATCCATTTTTCTCTTTCTCTTTTAAAAACACCTTTGGACCTTGTGTTAGAGACCACAAAATCTCTTTGGTCTTTTTCTGCCTCTCACATAAGAAGCCAATAAACTCTGAGAAGCCAGGTGCATGAAATATTCCATCTTCCATTTCATTCTAGAAGGCTCTTGTGTTCCCGGATGAATTTTTAACCCCATTCACTACTTTTGATAATTACTACCTGAGGGTAAGGTGTTGTAAAAGAAGGAATTGCTCCCATGAAATGGAGTTATGAGAGATTTTGTTTTTGCTTCCAGTTATGTTCCCTTCTGCCATGAGGGTTAAGGGCCACCAAAGTGCAATGATACGTCACAGGGCAACAGTTACTTCCCTGGATCATAATTTGTCCCAGCTTGCATAGCAGTTTGCTATTCCCTTCTGTCTACTCTTTTTAAAAATGGAGAAGGAGCCACTTGGAAATGTGGAATCATTTCTATAGCTAAAGGCATCTAAGATGATAGAGCTCTGTTACCAGAAGGATTTGCTTTTGAATGTCATTCTAACATCAGCTCCCTACACAGAGCCATGAGTTTCCCATTTCCATTTTACCAAGTTTTCTTGGGTAAACTTTTGATGTTTAGCTAAATTTTCTGTTCTTATTATAAAAGATACAAACTTGGCAAAGTGCCATTGCTCAAGGTGGGTTTTTTGTTTGTTTTAGTTTTTTTTTTTTTTTTTTTTTAAAGTAGGCTTCACACCCGGCATGGAGCCCGGGGGGGGGCTTCAACTCATGACTGAGATTATGAGCTGAGATTAAGGGTCCAATGCTTAACTGACTGAGCCATCCAGGTGTCCCGTATTTTTGAGATATTTAAAATCTATGATCATTTTTATAAATATCTCTATTTCAACTCCTGAACTATACCATTCATTCCATAACCTATCTTTCTGTACCATAGTTCTTTCTGTATTATGATATACCTGCATTTCGTTGTTGTTGTTAAATGTTTCACTAACCAGCCACCAAAATGGAGCTGATTAAGTGGAAGCTTGTTTTGCACTGAGGAGGGAAATCATCGGGGTAAATGGTACTACCCCAGGGACTTGTGCTGGATAGGAAGACCCAGATCCTGAAAAGGCACAATTGCCGTTGGCATCATGTCTGTATCGGGTCATGAAATTTAAAGATGCTTGTTCTTCTGTGTGGAATTGGGTTGCAGAAATCTTCAGACTGAGCAGCATCATTTACAGATGGCCTCCCACCAAAAGACCTCCCATTTTTATTCTTCTTCAAGAGGCTAAAAACATCTAAAATGGTGTTCTGTCTAAAGCACTTGGTAGAAAAGACAATTTCTTTTTGGCTTTCCTGGTACTTAAGACTACATCATATTACATGTGTATGGCCCTCTGCCCTAGGCTGCAAAGTCATCAGGCTGTCACTAACGCATGAGAGAGTGAAAAGAGAAAAGAACTAGGAAATGTGAAACTTGACTTCTGGTCCTAATTTTCCAAATTTGTGACTTCCGACAAATCTGTTATAATATAGGCCTGATGTTAGTTGTGAAGATTGAATGAAAATAAACAAAACTCTACATCAAGGGCTTAGTACAATAAGTAAGTAGGTGCTTAATAAATGCAATCTATCTTAGTGTTGATTATATTTCACATCTGCCTTGCAGCTCCGTGTGGCTGTGTGACTCAGTTCTGCCCCATGGGATGTGGTCAGAATGATGTGGGCTATTTATGGGTTGTGCTATAAAAGGATGGAAACTGTCCGCTCTGGTCCCTTTCCTCTATCCTGCCTCTTGGAATGTGGACATGGTAGCAAGTCCTCTTAGACCATGTAGAGAAGGGCAGTATGCTAGGGATGTCAGATAAGGTGACTTGATGGAGCAGATTCTTCACAGCAGCTCTGGACCATTCATGGCTAGACTCTTATAAGACAGAGAAATAAATTTCTAGCTTAGTTTAGAAATCTATTATATACTACTGAATCTATTTCTATCTGATAAACATTAGTTTAACTAGCACAGTATTTGGTTTGTCAGTATAAAAATAGTACTAATTATTCGTTTATGTGAACCATACTATCTTTTACATGAAGTATAGTAATACATATGCATATTTTAAATATGTCATTATTTAGTTTGCATATGATACTAAACACACTTTCTGTGTCCACTGTCATCCTATAGCTTGTTATTTATATATTAACACTCATATACACACATCATACAGTTATTACAAACATATGCATCAAAATGTAAAATAGCCTATATATAGTCTTACCTCTATTTAATGCCATACAATGCCCATTTAAGACCATTGAAGTGTGCAGTTAAATTACTACAAATTATAAACATCATTTGAAATATTTATGACAGGAAACTGGTGTTTGAAAACTTCATTAGGATCAGAGACTCGTTTTAACCACATTTATATGAAGCCATTTTCCAATAGTCTAACTTCTTTTTGACCACATAAGGCATCTTACCAATTTCCTAACCCATAGTTTATAAACCCAGACCATCTTGAATGAAAAAAGATCAGGAATCCTTGAGAAAGTACACTGCAATGTCACCACAAAAGGAAGACAGAGAGAGATGTATCAGAAGGGGAAGTCAGAAAGATTCAAAGCATAAGGAGATAATCAGCCATTGCTGGGTTTGAAGGTGAAGAAGGTCATGAGCCAGAGAATGCAGGTGGCTACTAGAAGCCAAGAATGAGCCCTGGATGAAAGCCAGTGAAGAAATGGGGACCTCAGTCTAACAAATCTATGGAACTAAAATCTGCCAACAACCAGATTGATCCTTGAAACAACATCATGATTTTAGCCTGGGGAGACCCTTAGAATTCTAACCTATCGTTTGTGAGATAATAAATGACATTGTTTTAAGCCTCTAAATATGTGGTATTTTGTTACATCACCCGGAGGAAAACGATGCTGCCACCCAGAACATTTTTGTGGTTCACTGGTTGTGGGCTTGAGAAGAGTTGAGGTCAGGTGATACATGGAATTTTGGCTCAAGACCATGTCACAATGGGCCTATCAGATGTGAAAACACAGCCTTCCCATTATTCATCCTGTTTTCTAAGTATATTACTGGATTAGACATACTTATCAATTTCCAAAATGGTGTGAAGACTGTCATGGAAGAAGAGTCAAATGGTAAATAGAATGCTAGTTCCCTACCACAGTATAAGCCATAGAAATACTGTATCCCTAAGAAATCAGAGGTTAGTTCTATGAAAAACTTGGAAGATGCAGGCGTGGTTATCCTTATTACAGGTTCACTTATGGTACCTATTGTACTTGGGCCTTGGAGAATAAGGGTTCTGAATGTCAGCTTAATAAAGTGATGACTCCATTGAAGATGTCGTTTTTTTACTAGAGCAAATCAGCACAACCTCTGGTACTTGACAGGGCGCTATTGATCTGGAAAATACATCCCCCACCCCTCACTTCAGTAATTGGATCTTAAAGAGTTGGCTTTTACCATGTAGAGATGGCAGTACCCCTTTAGGGTTGAATAGGATCTGTTAGCATGACTCCCAGATATAATCATCACTCTAATTTCTTAGCTCTCGTTTCAGGAGGGCGTTTAAACCAGGGAGGCCAGGGGTGATAAATGAACCCTTAATAATGGACTCTCTGATTGAACTATACTATTATATTTTATATTGTATAGCATCTAGATTGATGAAGTCAACCTGCCTTATATGATGCTGCCTCTGGCACAGAGCCAGATGAGCCTGTGTGAAGAACTTTTCCAGGTTTAAATATATGACATTGGGCTGGAAGGGGAGCATTTGAGCTTCCCGAAAGTTTGGTATAACTTTCAGTACGATGTTTCACCTGCACTTGTTCCCTTTTCAGGAGAACATGAAAACTCATACGAAAATCTGTTAAAGGATAACGTTGCTGATCTTCGCAATATTCTGAATCCTACATTCTGATTTGCGGTAGGTATTCTGATTCCAGTAACTTCCTTCTAGAGTAAGATAAGTACACCTTACTTAGATAAGCAAACTTTATTTGATATACCCATGCTTGTGTCTGCTTCTGCCTTAAATGAGTACTGGTAGTTGTTAATATGGTGGTTTCATAGCTCAACATGCATGTCTCTTCATGAAAGCTCACCAGGCTACTGCTCGTGCTAAGTGCTTAGATGTCTAGCAGCAGCACGCTGGCAGAACTGTCTCCACCCCTTACTTGCTCCCCCACCTCTGCCCTGTGAAACAGGCAATGCATACTATAAAGAACTGGCAACCAACTCATGTCAGGTTGAGTTTAGAGTGGATGCCTTCTATCATGGACAGGGAAGCTCTCTGTCCTTAATGGAATACACACTTGGATGTAGATATGTCTTTCCTGACCATCATACTTCTGAAAGTTTTCTCCCATCAGATACATCCATGCAGGCCTTAGATTCAGAAGTGGGCGCTCTGAAGAGATGGCTATATTTGGAAGAAGTGATCTGGTGCTAGGTGCTAGATCTGGTGCTCACTGCTCGGATCTTCCCTTTAAGGTTAAAGGAGTCATCTTGAAGTTGCCAGGATGTTGCTACTGAGAGCTGTCAGCTGAGTCTGTTTCTAGGAATTGCTCTTGAAGGGTAGCTCTTCCCCCAGAGGCAGCTTGTGTGGAGTGACTGGTCCATTCTAGGGATCGAAACTCTCGGTCTAAATTTAGGACAACTAAATGTTCAGAGCTGTCTAAGTCATTGAGGCCTCCGTTACAATTTTATTACAGTTCAATTTATCTTTCTACCTAATGTTACTTCCCTCACTAATTCTTACAGGCATTGTTCCTAAGAGTAGTCCCAATAAATATACTGCACAGGAATCCCTGCCTCAGAGCCTGTTTCCCCAATGCCCTGACCCAGGCCTCTGGTTAGTATTGTGTACAGTGTTTGGGAGGGGAAGCGGTGTGTTGGAATGTCTAACATCTAATCCCAGGCACTTGCTGGGATTTAATATTCGTCTTTATTTTATTCCGAATGTGTACACGAGGTGATCTGGATCAGAGACAGATTTTGTATTTGTTTCTTTATAACTAATAAGCATGTGATTCCCCCTCATCTGAATTCTTACCCCTGAGGTGATGTGACGAAAGCCAGGTAGGGAAACCTCTTACATATGTAGTGGACATTGCCCTGGTGAGGGACAGGGGAAAATGGGTTCCCTCCTTATACACAGGACAGCTGCCTTGCCTCTCCTCCCCTCAAAGGAAGAAGAAAAATCTCTGTTCTGTGGAGATGGGATGGAAAGGATCCTGGGTTCTCACTCGAGCCTTTTGGAATAGACATCCATGTCTCCAGGAACAATATAGGCACCCTGTATGTAGCTCTCTGGCTTTTTATGACCTACGGATGTTTCCAAGGGCCTGGGCCTCATTTTCTTCCGAAATGTAAACACATACCTCTAGAATTAGGTAAATCTCTCTGGAATTCTCTAAGCATCTTACCCTAGGATGCCAAGTTTTCAGCAAAATTCATTCAGAAAGCCCAGACAGTACAGAAACACAAAACTATTTTCTCTACATCCCACTGCCTCACCGTTGCTGATTAGAAGCGTTGGTGTTTTCATTAGAGAAACTTTTGTGATGTGGTTGGACTGTGTGTCTCAGACTGCCTTTCTGAGAATCCTGGGGATTCTATGAACCACTTAATATTCTGTAAAAAATCTTTTTCTGTTTAAACTCACTAAAGTAGATTCTTTCGCATTTACAACTAAGATCCCCAGCTGCTAAAGATTAAATTTATATAATGTTATAAAACATGCAGATAAAACTATATATTCTTAAGGAAGCACACCTATTTAGTAAAATATAAAAACATGTTGAGGAATAATAATCATCAAATTCGAGATTACCTCGTACTTACTTCAGAGGTTGGGGAAAGGAAGAATTTTGATTGGTAAAGAGCACACAGGACCATAACCATATTGGCAATGGCTTATTTATCATGACTGAAAGGTACAAGGAGAGTCACTGTTTTATGATGTATATACATGTAGGTATATATACATAATATGTGTATGTATATATATGACATTGCATAAAAAGTGTAAAAATACCTACAGAAAATCTCTTAGTGCTCACTTACCCTGCTACAACAGAGCTTCCCAAATAGTCTAGCTCCAAGAAAAATATTAATTTATTCCTCCCTCACATAAGAATCTTTAGAGAAACAATCCAGGTTTTGGGAGTAGCTCTGCTCCATATTGTCATTCAGTGACTCAAATCCCTTCCTCCTTTATTACTCCATCTTCCCCCCTAGAGCATTATCCTCATTTGCATGGTAAAAACTGGGTCACAGGTGTGTGTGTGCCCAGCTCATAGAAAGGGAGCAAGGATGTGCAAGGTTAAAACAAGGCCGAGACCAGGAAGTGGCTCACATTATCTCTACTAACTTCCTGGTAGAGAGAACTGATATCTATGGTCAAACCAGATTACAGGCACTTCCTAGCCAGACGATGTGCCCAGCTACAACGTTCTTGCTGTGAAAGAAAGGAGGAATGCATTTTGATGAAAAACTAGCAGTCTTTTCCAAAGGGACTTTAGGAAAGCTGTGTACAAAAAATACAATTTAATAAGACCTAAGTGTAATTTTCTTTCCTGTCACAAATCTACATATATTTATCGGTTTATCATTTAATCTTACCTCAGAGGTGAAATTCTGCATCTAAGACAGAACAACTCCAGAGAATATGCCGTGTCTGGCTCTTAGTGGGTTTAAGGACTTCATGTGAGTAATAGTCTACTTAAGAGGAAAAGGATTAAGAGCTTTCATAAGTCTCCTCATTGGATCTCTTGCCATTATTGACCAAAGCTCTCCAGGAGGAAACTTCTCCATCCTCTGCACAAATGCCTTCTCTGCTCTGTTTGTCTTGGTTTTCTTTTTCTTTTTCTTTTGTTTTGTTTGTTTGTTTGGCTTGGTTTTGAATTCACCTTTCAATTACATGTTCTCACTTGTCTTCTCATAGCAAAGATTGAGGAGAAAATGATTTCCGTTGTATTTGTTAGAACTCGTGATCTTCTCCAAAGTAGGGAAAGGTTACTGTGGCAATAGTATGTCTGAATTGTTCCCTCCATCTAACTGATTCTGATTCCTGTCCCTGTTTACATGAAGGTAAGGGTTTGTGGAAGCAGAGTTGCAGCAGAATTAGTTTGTGCAGCACAGATTTTCTCTTTCAATATTTGTGGCCATCCTTCTGAGTATTAAAACCATTTTTGAATAAAACAGTTTTTAAGTAGAAAAATATGGTATTTTCACATCTCTTCTCTTTTTAGAGATAAAAAAACTAGGGGGAAAAAAGAGATCATAGTGATAGAGGCATACTCCTCCCCTCAACCCCATCCTACAAATAGGTTGCGGCTTAAATTGGAATCATAATTTCAGCAATATTGCTGAGGGCAGAGATTCCACACATTCACCATTGCCTCCACCCCCAAGCACACTTCCTTCCATACCTACCTAGGCTAAAAATTGCTAATCAGCACTTTTCCTGCTGAACCAAGCTGTAGCCATAACTCATTCTCAACAAAGTGTTTTAAGTAGGTGATGCAATTTGGATTTGGTACTTGAGTTGAAATTATTTGCCAGCCCTAGTCTAATTCTTTGTCTCTTGAATTCTAGTCCAGTATCTTTATATTTACTATGCTTAAATTTTCACTGTTATACCAATGATTTAGATATTTTAGAGCAGACTAAACGAATTTTTACATAAGTCAAACTACTTTTGTTATATCCATATGGCCAACCATTCACACTTTGGGCATAATTATTTCATTGATAAAAATTTTCATTTTTTTCTTAAGTAGGAGTCGTCAAGTTCAGAATTCTGCCTCACACTTTTTATACTTGAATTATATTATGCTTGAATTATTTTGTTCTTCAATTATTTTTCTCTTCTTGGGTTATTTTAGCAATGGACCCCTTAAATAAGTGGATATCCTAAAACATTTACCCACAGGTAAAATGTATTTGCATAATATGAGATGGTTAAATACATACACACCCATTACACAATAGAAAAATGTCCCCAAACTGAATAAATTCTTAATATCTACTATTTCAAAATGCTTTACATAATTTTAGTCTTTTTCAGAACATGCTAATAGATACCCTAACAAATAACGGTTAATGGCTATTGAACCAGATAAGTATGACAAACAAAACTGGATCTGCCTAACACAGGATACTGGGCCAAATTATATCATAAATCCACACATGAGACTTTCTGTGAGGCATCCTCTTTGCAGTTAAGAGCGTAATTTAGATCTCAGTGGTTATGCTTGTGTACAGCCTGAGGGGTGAAAATAGAAGGGGTTTGGAATAATTCAGAGTTCCACCATTGTTCTTTGTTATGTTTTGTTAGACTTTGTAAATAGTTTAAATTAGATTTCAAGAAGAAAGACCACACAGACAAACAATCTTGCATCTGATTCAAACTTTACAAGTCAGTTTCTCCATCTCTTGTGATCATGCATTCACATTTAAGACAAGGAAAGTAGCTATTCAAATTTCCATGCACTCACCACCCAATGAGGAATGCCACGCTAATTAGATTACAGTTTCTAGATTCAGAGTGACTGCTGCCTCCTGGTGCCTTGAATTAACACTGACAATTTGAGTTATCATTTTATGCCTATGAACCAAAAATATTGCTTCTCTTATAAAGGAGAGTGATATTAATTTAAATCCCCATTAAATTGTTGGTGATTTTTGTGTATTAGTAATTGTGTTGATGGATGATGCAGGATTATCAATCATAGTAAATAATAATTAAAGCTTATTCCTTTGTATTATGCCACTGTCCCTCCCCACCAGATTTATAAATGTTTTTATCTGAGTTTTTCTTGCATCAAAACATTCTCTTTCTTTTAACTTGATTTATTTATGGTAGTCAATGTAACTGAGTTCCCAAGACCCTTAAAACACTGTGTTGTGTCTTCCATCTCTTCCTTTGTGCTGCCCTCTTCTGGAAGAGGTTGGAATGGCAGCAGTATACATACAGGAATTTTCTCACCTTTTTTTTTTTTTTACCCCCCCCCCCCCCCAACCTTATAGTGAGTTCTTTGCAGGGTCATAAAATTTATAACTTTAAGGGAGGTTAGGATACATTCTGTCTAATGTATCTATTTATGAATAGAGGGATGGATTTTTATCATATCTTATCCTTCCCTTATTTTCCCTACCCTGAAAGAAAAATGGTACCTCTGCATTTTGCATATTATCCTCTCAAAATTATAAATAATTTCAATCATTCTCCACTTCCAGTTCATACTCTTATCACTGATTAGTTTTTTCTAACCACGGTGCCATGCTTAGGGATGTATATACTGTATTCCAAAATTTCATTATCCACAATGAAAACTGTTGACACACACAAAAATATTGTCCACAAATTTAATTCAGTTCTTCCCCTAATATAAAATGAAGGGCCATAGCTATAGGACTATAAATTTCTGAACTTATTTTCTTAACACCTGTATTATGATCTTAAAAGTTTGTGGAGATAAATTCTAGTTTTTTACCTAAGTCTGCAGGAGATTCTTTGGAATCTACCTATTTTGCCATTGTCATTGGCATAAATATGGTTTTTTGAATTGTACCCTCAGCATTAGGAGTTCTTCAATCTTTTTTCTAGAGTGGCACTAGCAATGTGACTTACCTCTACCCCATTATCTCTCTTCCAAGTGTTAAATTCTTGAGAGACAGATTCCAAATGGCCCAATTCAGGACAGGAAACGACCTATGAATTAATTAATAGTGTGGCCAGAGTCCCTGGTCTCTTAGCCCAAACACCTACACTTGTATGCAAAAAATCATGCTCAGAAAATAATGAGTTAATGTGAATTGATTACCTCCTCCTCCTCATAATAGTATTTATCTATTGCTATGTAATAAATCACTACAAATGCTGTGACTTAAACAACATATTCATTATTATACAGCTTCTGTGGCTGAAGAGTCTGGGCATGGCTTCTCTGGCTTCTCTGACTTAGGATCTCTCATGAGGCTGCAATCAAGATGTCAGTCAGGGCTGAGGTCTCATCTGAAATCTTGACTGAGGGAGGGCTTACTTCTAGATGGAAAAACTGACAGAATTCATGTGGATCTCTCCATCATGGCCTCTTGCTTCATCACAGTGTACAAGCCAAGAGGGCAACATAAAGAGTCTGCTAACAAGATGGATGTTATGATCTTATCTAACTTACTCATGGAAATGATATTCCATCACATTTGGCATATTTTGTTGGTTACATACAAGTCACAGGTTCTGTCTATGCTCAAAGGGAGAGGATTAGGCAAGGAGGGATCACTGAGAGTGTTATCTACCAGAAGCACTATTAATCAACCATAAAGACATTTTAGTTAGGTCAGCAAGTGCTATACCTCTAACCTAAGGCACTGTGTTATATGATTGGGGACTTAAGAAAAAGACAAGATTCTTTCCATTGCCTTTATAAAATCTGTAGTTTACCACTTTAGTCAAGAGACTCAAAACAATATAGAAATAATAGTTCAGACCATATGCTCCTTTAAATGCTTCGTATTGCTCTGAGACTAAAATACAATTTCTCATGAAACCTCAGCATGGCCTGTGTTACCTAGTCCTCAGCTGCTTTGACATCCTCATCTCGTGTTTCTTCCACTTTTCCCCTATGTTCTACCAATGTTAGTGTCTGACAAATCCTCGCACACGTGTATGTTTGAAAACATTTAGAAAAAAACTTAAAAAAATTATGTCATTAAATTCCCACCATTAAAACCTCAATCATACAAAGAATGTCTAGCTTTAAACAATATAATTTCATATTGTGGCCGCTAAGATAAACTAGTTGTCAAAATGTACCCTTTGATAATGAACTGCACTGAATTGCTTTATGGGACTGTTAGCTGTACACTAGTTGATTGCTGAACACAGCTTTCCATAGATGAATGTTTTGATTTGAAGAAGTAACTTAACTAGACCTCAGAGTCCTGGGGGCACTGTGCAAGAGTTGGAAGGATCCTTGTAGGGTATATATACCAATCTCATGTATTCATTGTTCAGTGTTTTTCTTTCCTGTATCACATAATGTCTTCTTACCAAGCAACCACAGAAGTTCTCTTGGTTCCAAGAGAAGCTTCTTAGCAATTGTTTTAAGCTCATGTCATGGCTACTTACTGATCAGTATCCTTTTTTTCTTTGTCAAAAGACACATTGGAAGTCATAGACACACTGAAACCAACATATTCTGACTTAAAAGCCCATGGTCATTCTTTATATGGAGTTTACATCTTCTCCCCTGAATTCCTTTGTCTTCATCTTCAAGTTCACCTGAGTCAATGAGATCTTTCTGCCTTATAAAATCTCCTTTTTCTTTCTAGTTTATAGTGCATCAAACTGTGACCATGATCTATTTAAGGTTCTGGAAAACTTGAAGTGACATGTATTGTTTCTCTGACACATTTTTTCCCATTTTTTTTCTTTGTTACTTACTGTGATCTGAAGCACCTGATTCAAGAATTACAAATGGGTAAGTAGAAGAAAATTATTTTTCTCTCTCCTCTCTCCTTCCTCCCCTTCCTTTCTCCCTTTACCCTTTTCCTTTTTCTTCAGTTTTTTTCCTCCACCTTCTATTATAGAGGAGAAGTTTTCTGTCATCTATGTTCAAGGTAGAATGCTTAAAATTTGAACAAAAAACCCATCACATTTTATCATAAAGTCTACAAAGAAGTTGGCAAGTTATGCATATACTTTGGCCCTCCTTCTTTTTCTATATAATTGTTTATGTCACTTGGGAATGTTTTATACCTGGGTTAGAAGAAGAAAAGAGAGAAGGAAAGTGAAGGACAGAGTAGAATGACTTCATAATTAGCTTGAGGTTACAGGCTTTCTGAGTGCGAATTACATAGAGGCAATGTTTTCAGTCAAGTGAAAACTGACTTGGAAATAGATTTAGTTAACACGTTTTAGGTCTCTAAGGGACTTTGGTTTTACTTATGCTATTTAAAGATGATCGCTCTCTGGGTGAGCCAAGTTGAGGCCAAAAGAACAAGGCTCCCCTGCCTCTCCTGAAAGTGTTGAGATTTATTTCTCTGGGGTGGCCTAAGTGAGTACTGATCCATTCCAACAAATCATCCTGTTTTCATTGAGAGATTAATATGTTACCATATAACACCCAAAAAAAACTGGAGGAATTAGTAATGATATATTTCAATAGCCATCGCACCATAAAATAAATTGAAAACATAGGGCCTGTTGTATGTTTAGATACCCAGAGACTTGTATGAGAGTACCTAAAGGAATAATTTTGAAACCTAGGCCAGGGTGTTAGGGAATTAAAAGTATCTGGGTTTCACATAGATTTATGAGAAACCACAGTTGGAGTTACGTTTAGGATTAACAATCTGTGTTATATAGATTTCCATTTTTACTGTTGGGATTTATTTACATCAGTTCCTCCCATTTAAACATGATTCATTCACTTATTCATTATTACATCAATTCAATAAATACTTATTGTGTGCTAAATATGTGCTAGGTATTTAGGATAAAAAGATTTATAAGTGTGGCGTCCTGCTGTGAGGAATTTATAGATGTTGAGACAAGAAGTCTCTAAGGAGCCTTGTTCTGCCTCTTCATCTCTCCCTCTGCCCTATGGGAGCAGTAGAGGAAAATAATGATGAAGCAAAATTTAATGCTGTTTTGCAACTAAAAGATATATCTGGAGTAGAATACACTCACGATCATATTATTTAATTTTCTCAAAATCATCCAATTCTGTACTTACATATTTGGGCCAAAGTCCTTCCATTTGCCCCTCAAGACCCACTGCCAACATCAAATGGTTTCCTTGATTTCGGGCCTTTCCAGCCGGGTTTTACCAAAGGGAAGCCCCAGCAGATCAGAAGGAAGCAGAAAAATATGGTCAGAGTGTTCATTCCTTCCTCTCTAGGCTATCATCTTGGGATGATGGTGCCCTTCTACCGGAAGTCATTCCTCTTCTCTAGGTGGGTTTCTCTGCAAGACTCTGATGCTGGGTTCTATCATGTGCTCTCACCTCTGTCTTTTGAGCTCCCATATAGTAAGGCTTTAGTGTTATGCTAAGCACTGCAGTGTTCCTGTGGTTTATCCAACACTTTGCCTACACTTTTGAAATTAGTTTGTAAATAAATGTGCCTAGAATTTTTCTATTTTGAGTATTGGGACTCTGATTATTACAGTGTTCAGTCACCCTATTGTATTTTATTTATTAATTTGCTTCCTGACTTGTTCTAAAAAAAAAAAAACCCTAAATAATTTGTGGTATATGTTTATTGTTTTTAGATACACAATTATAATTTTCAAATAATTGGAATTTAAGTAAATATAACAAACATAAAAATAATATGCTTTTCTTAAACCAATAAATGTTTTCTGACCTATTTTCATATGCTTTATAATGATAACAGTATAAACAAAAATACAGATCTCACATACAAAAGGAGATGGATAAAATTGTGCCTTAAACAGAAATATTTCATTCTTTGGCATTTCTTGTTCTTGATTTATTTTCTTTTCCATTCTTCAAAACAGAAATGAAACAATACTTCTTTTATTTCTTATTTCAATGTTATTATGATATTCTCTGGCTTTTAATGGAGCATGTGCAGTCTCACAGCCTGACAAATCTGGCAAGATTTCTTAAACAGAAGTAACGCTCCTTGACCAACAGGTGTTTTGTTACTCTCACAGGCCCAATCACATGAGGGAGTTAAAAGTTCAAATGAAGTTTAGCAAACTTTTTTCAGTCTAAAGAATATTTTTGTTAAGATGGTTCAACCAGTACTTCTGAAAATAAAGCATAAGTCCTGGGATATTAAATGACTTTCTAATTCTCATGTATTGTAAATATTGAATATATTCATTTGTATCTATTCTATGGAATATTTTGAAATGTTTGCAAACAGATTAGAATTTATAATCAATAAAATTGGAGTACATTCTGGTTTTCTCAAAATATGACCTTTCCACTCTGTAAAATTTACAATAACCTGACCAAGATTTCTCCTGGCCCCAAAGATTTAGAGCATCAAAGCTATATAATCAGAAGTTTTCAACCTAGAGTCTATGGCCTCTGGTCCTTGGGTAAACTATGGAGTTCACAAGACCTAGGATATTACTGTATTGTTACATATTTATATTTTTCTGGGAGAACTTATTAAGAATGCAAAAGAGGTTAAGAGCCACTAATTTTTAATTTTTATTGAGCATTGTAGATTTGTTGAAAATATTCAAGAAGCTTACATGTAGGGTCCTCCTTATAGGGCCCTATAGCCAGACAAGAATAAGCATATGACCTAATAAAATATAGGTAAATGTGATGTCTTGCCATTTCTGAGCAGAAGCTATAAAACATTTTGAAGTTTTAGTACTTCCTGGGTTAACCTCTGCCATCAAACTAGAAAGCCCAGATACAGGCTGTTCTGCCAGCCTGGGTCCTATGCTGGAGCAATACCTAAAATACTGAGGAGTTTCTTTGTTTCTGCAGGAAAAGTTACCCTGTGCTGATTGAAAGTAAGATGGTCAATTTCCACATATTTTCTAGAGTTGACTAAATTAATCTCCCTGTGCTTGGGTTAAACAGTTAATCAATTGAATTTTTATTCATTATTTTCCACACTATTCCACAGTGGCTGGTACGTCATCATCTATGATTGCCTCAACAGAACTTTCTCTCTTTCCAAAAACTTTTCACAAATCCTTTCTTGTTAAAATCAGGTCAGATACTTTGCTTCCAGTCTAGAAGAAGGAATAGGGACCATATTTACTCACCCCTGAAGCAACAAGAAAAATACAGACAAAATATATGAAACAAAGGTTTTCAGGATCATAGATAAAAGGCAACAAAAGACAATGATCTGAGAGATAGGAAACAGATGAGGTGCATCTTATCTGACAAAAATCCTTCAACTGATTCATTAAACTACTAATACTTGAAGCTGCAAATTTAGCCCTTGAAATAATAAATTTAAACCCCAAAACATTTTTTTCTTTAATTTTGAAGGTATTTTCATTTCTTGGATAGCCTCATCAATAACCACTAGATAGTCATTTAAATGTATGTTGATTTAATGATAAAACAGCGGAAGACATCCATTCAGCAGCCAAACAATATGCAGTTTGTCGAACTGTAGAAAAATTTACATTCAGATGACAATTAAACAGCTCTGACCGTGAATGATCTTTGAGGATTCTAACTCGAAACCCTTCTAAAAGAATTTCCACATGAGCTGGCTTACAAAATCCAGCTTGTTTCTTGTTACTATGAGCAGTGCATTTGGAAACTCACATTTCATCGTAGTATTAAATCATACACTTTTGCTGTGGAAAAGGTAAGAACAATCAGGAACTCTTTCACTGAAATTAAAGACTTCATGACTCTGGGATTCTATTAGGAAATGATACTCATAGCTTTCTACAAGTATATATTTAAGGGAAATATTAGTGGGTATTTTTATTTAGAAAATCCCCAAAGTAGAAAATATGCAAGACATTTTGATGTGTAAAGTTGTTCTCAAACATGACAATTATGTATAAGTTTCAAAAAGCAGAATACAAAATTATTTTAAAATTTTTGAGACTTCTTTTGGAATAGGAAGATATCTATAAGGAGACCTCAATCAGGAGAATGCACGAATAAATGTATAGCTTCCAGAATCATCAGTATTTTGACATCTTAGAATAAACATTCAGGTAATTAAAAATTGACACAAAAAGCTACAAATAAATTAAACTGAAAAATGAGTTTTCAGTTTAATCATGACCATATTTTTACTCTAGTGAGGTCACTTTTTTGATTTACTATATATTTGAGCATTTCACCCTAAAACTATATGTTTCAAATAGCTATAAAGAGAATTGTCTGGGTGCCTGGCTGGTGCAGTTGGTTGAGGGCCCAACTCTTGGCTTTGGCTCTGGTTGTCATTTCAGGGTCATGAGACGGAACCTCACATCAGGCTCTGCACTCAACATGGAGTCTGCTTGGCATTCTCTCTCCCTCTGCCTCTCCCCCCACCAAAAAAATCAATAAAATCCTTTAAAAAATGAGAATATATTTATCCAGATAGTTAATACTAGCAACCTTCAAAACTTAGTTAACATAATAAAAGTCAAGTCCCATGAGGGTCAAGCAAGCACTTTTGTTGGTTTCCTTCAGGCAGTAATTGAGGAGTCCACCCTTCTTCCATTGGGCAGCACCAGCCTCTGAGAGAGAGGAGAGGGAGTGCATGAAAAATGCCCCTGGAGGTTTTAGGGCTAGGCCTGCGAGTGTCATTCTCCTCCTCCTTCCACATCTCATTCACTGGAAATGACTCACATGGTCTCAGCCTAATGCAAAGGATGGCTGGGAAATGTTAGTTTCATGAGCATCTAGGAAGAGCATCAAAGAGCATGTTGTCACCTTTACAACAAAAAATACAATTTTTACATTTTTAAATCAATGGTTTTTCATTATTCTCCCTCCAAATTTGTGTTCCCTGTTAGCCATTCTGCCCTTCCCCGGCTCTAGTCATCGTATCTATGAGGGGATGGGTGATCATGATCATGCCAAGGGTGTAGCTAAAACTAAAATCTCAACATAAGCCAAGTTCCTTGGAAAGATAGAAGAAATTTGCCCACTGGGGAAGAAAGATGGTAAAGAAGTTTGTCTATACCAGTGTAGACCATGGGTGATCTAATTTTTTTTGATTAAAACTTTCTTTTCACAAAATTGGATATCAATTATTCTTTAATAAAAAAACCCAAAATTTCATAGAAAGGCAAATTAAAATGTTTTTAACATTAAGTCTCTTTTTATGGCTATATTATTATTGGCATTGAGAAATAAAGTATATTTGACTCATTAAAAAAATCTATCCTTTTCAATATCAGAATACTTTCTACTGATTTCATGACTTATCTTTATTATTTTTGTTTCTTACGTTGGAAAGTGAGAAGTGCTATGGAAAGAGAGGGTAGATAGGAAAGGGGGAGGGGAATACCAGTAATGAAAGGAGTTGTGTTCAAATTTCAAGTCCATCTTCTACTAGCTAGGTGATGTTCGGCAAGGCAATTTACTCAGTTTCCTCTCCTGTAAAATGAGATAATAGTACTACTCCATAGGTTTGCTTTGAGAATTAATTTATATATGTAAAGTGCTTAGAACAGTGCCTGGTATAATGTAAATGTTAGCTACAAATATTAACATACTATGTGCTTTATAAATATATAATGTAATATATTAAGATAATATATCTAAAATATTTTAAAATTTACTAATGTCACAAAATATTCATGCTGTTGGAAGTAGAGTTGTATCTTCTTATTCTGCACATTTACTTTTAAATATTTTGCTTGTTGTGAAGAATGCCTCCTTACTAGTTAGTGTTAGTTAATATCTGAAGGCATAACATACCCTCAAAGACAAGTTTGTAAACCCACATTTCAATATCCTCTTGTGTAGTGAAAGTAACTTACGATGGACAGCTTCGTGGCACATATCATTAGATCATCATTATTTTACCTTTTAATGTGGCTGACTGTGAGTTCATACTAGGAGCAGAACAGTAAGCTTTCCTATTGTTTTCTTAGGTTTGCATTATTAAGGTTATATCTTTTGAAGATTTTTCCAAGAATAATTTAAAACCATGTGGCCATTTCATTAGATTAGATGATGTGCATGAATTTATCTGAAATCCATTTATCAGATCACAGGTAAACTGAATAATTCTGTTTCTCCTTACTCACATACTCCCAGGGCATTTTGTATCATTACTTTTGTGTCTTGGTCTTTATGCCTTGATGTTGGGTGAGTTGGAGCAGTAGGGTAGTTTCTGGACACATCATTTGTATACTGAGATAGTTAGCAAGTATTTAACTCTACATGAGAATAACTGCAAGCTATATGAATATAGCCCACCAAACCAAAACTAAAGGTATCCCCAAGGGCAAATCCTTCTAGCCAGATCCACAAAATGCCACAGCCACTCCAACCCTACCTACTGTGAAGAGAAATATGATGGAAAGGAGTCTGTATGGAATGAAACAGGGGTCTTAACTGGTTGCAGTTAAATTATCAAAAACATATACCATGTAAATACATTACTAGAGTCCCCGCAGGGGCCTTGAAAGAGGCCCCTGCACAGGAAAGATCCTGAAATTCAAGGTTTACTAGTGTTATATTAAATATATTTTTGGGTAGAGGACTATAAGTAGCAGAATTTGATAATTCTAGGTGCTAAATGCAGATTAACTTGAACTGCCCCAAGAGTGTGATTTCCTGAAGATCAAGGCCAAGATGGTTTAATTTGCCCTTTGCAGTGACAGGAACAGTACTCATTCTGGTGGGTACTTAGCAATTACTTACCTAATATTATTATTTTAATTAGTTTATTTCTTGATCTCAAAGCCAAACAATTGTACATTTTGTTGTCAAATAGCATATTCTGTTACAGGAGTAAAAGGAGAATTTGTGATTTATTTACAGCCAGAGTAGACTTTTTTTTTTTTTCAGTTTTAATTCCCATTTGTGTACTGTGATTTGTATTAGGCACTAGAAGCTCCTCATGGTTTTCTGCTGAATGAATTTCTTAATACTGAGCCATGAATGTCAACTGTGTATTTCTATGTTTACCTGTAGATGAAACAGTTGAGCAGTATTGTTAGGATATTTTGCAGAAGAGTTTAAAAACTATATTTGAGACTTTTTCACTGCTCTTGTTCTATGGACTTTGATTTTGGAAAGTGATAAGAATCTTTAAATTTGTTCTCCAAATCTCATTTGAGATTACAGCTTATTAAGAGTTTAAAATCTTTGAGAAAGTCATAAAATATATTAATACAATTTATAAGATATTAAACTGGCTAGGAATAATTTTAATCTGTTAATACCTGATATCATTTCTAATCCATTCCCCTCTCCCTCCCTCCCTCTCCTTTCCTTTTCTTTTTTTTCCTTTCCTCTTTTCTTTCCTTTTCTCTTTTTTCTCTTCTTTTCCTTTTCTTTTCTTTTTTCTTTCCTTTCCTTTTCTTCTTTCTTTTCTCTTTTCTTGTCTCTTTTTCCTTTTCTTTTCTTTTCCTTTCTCTCCTCTTCTCTTCTCTCTTCCCTTCCCTTCCTTTCCTTCTCCTCCCTCCCTCCTTTTTTCTCTCTTTCTGTTTCTTTCTTTCTTTTCTTTCCAGAAAATATCAGCTGTCAAACAGATACTGGCCTGTCATTGGCCTCTGTCTCTTAATAATCCCTTGCTCCAGAAGAGGTTACTTCTCTTATGGAAAAATCAGACTTCCTTGATCTGTTATAAATGAATGCTTCAACTTTCTGGAAAGTGGTGGTTTCGGTCCATGTATTTTGAGCAGTCACCCATACTAAATGATTATTGGATATGTTATATATCAAAAATCTGTTATTACCAAAGATCTACAAAGACATTTTGAAATGAGAGGTATCTGATACTTGTATAACTTCATTGGGGGTCCTATTCATGAAAATAATTGACATACCTGATACAGTACTTCTGATGAATCAAGATTCTTTAAATGGTATTCAAAAAAAATAATGAAAGGACAAGTATCAAAGATCTAATGAGCAAGTTGTTCTTGTTTCTTTCTGGGATAAATCTTAGGTCAGTTTTGCAAAGACCGTTCTGGGAATTAGGAAGGAGTTGTTTCTTCCTCAGACCAGGATGTCAGCATGTTCAGAGAACACCTCACATGCATGAGACTTTTTAAACTTTCCTGATTATACAGGGATTTCAGAGATTTTTGTTCAATATGTGAACAAATAGTAACTTAATTATGACACTCCTGAGAATCAATTTGAATTCACTTATAACTCACTCAACAAATTCCAAGGAAGCTTTATAGTTTGTTTGACCAACTGCTCAACCCTCATTGACCTGAAAGGTCAATGTTGAGTACGTTCAGTTTCATATGTCATAGGAACTGTGTTTAGGAATTAATTCAATAGAACAAACTTCCTCAAACTACTTACCTTTAGTTGTTACCACTGATGATATGGTAGCAGGTAGTTAAAACAGAAAAGTTGGTTGAGTGGACATTTTATTTTTTTCGTATCAAGTCGGATGCTATGTTTTCTCATGGGAAATTTCTTTAAAAACATCTCTGTTCTGGGAATGGTTTTGGGATTCACACACCAAGGTTAACACAGAATGTCTTGGACAGTATTAGAGTTATTTTTAACACATGACAAAAGTCATGCTGTGGGAATTCTGAAATGTGAAATAATAATTCTCTCTGTAATCATATCTTAGATAATAAAAATAGGTAATGTCCACTCCTTATATCCAATCTTGATTTTTCACAAACCTAAAAATAGCAATTCTATCTTGGGAAATATAAATTCAGTATCAACATTTACTAAAATAAGTGAGATTTGATATAAGAAGGGTTAGATTTAAGCAAATTAGACAGAATTAGATCTCAGCGTAGAAAAATAAGTTCAACATTCTCCTTTTTCTTCCTTTCTCATTACCCAACCCCCAACTACGTAAGAGTGAAAGGAAATGAATTAAACATTCAGAAAATGTTTCGCAAATGCCAAGATATCAACAGAAGCCAGTATCCACTCTTTTAAAAAATAGCAAATACGTTACTTCTTTTCTGGTTTAACAGGAAGCACATATTTATGATAAATAATTTGTTTATGGTAGACAACTGAAGGATATAAAAATATCCCATTTAAATCACCAACTAGAGAAAACTTCTATTAACATATTGATATATCCCTTTGCAGACATTTGTGTGTGTAAGCATATGAAAACATTGGTACTTTGCAGATATTTGTGTGTGCATGCATTTGAGAATGTTGCTGTTTAAAAAATTGACTCATATTCTTTTTGTAATATTTTTTCGCTGAATTCCAGGAGATCAGGTATCTTTGTCTGTTTTGCTCACCGACATATCCCAGTGCCTGACACATAGTAGCCATCAGCAATTACTTGTTGGGATGCCTGGGTGGCTCAGTCAGTTAAGCATCTGCCTTTGGCTCAGGTCATGATTCCAGGGTCCTGGGACTGAGTCCCGCATCAGGTTCATTGCTCAGTGGGGAGCTTGCTTCTCCCTCTGCCTCTACCTGCCACTTTCCCGGCTTGTGCTCTCTCTCTCTGACAAATGAATAAATAAAATCTTTACAAAACAACAACAACAACAATTATTTGTTGAATTCACTGGTACAATATGACTTTTATTTATGTGTCAGTAAATATTCTTTGAAAATATCATATTTAATGGCTGCATGACAGTGCATTGTAACTTAAGTAGCAAGCATACTATTGCTGGGAATTTAGATTTTTTCAAATTTTTGATGCATAAAATTGCCAGAACACTTTTTCTTCATGACTCCTTTTCTTGTACAACTTTGATTATTTGAAATAAATTTTAAAAACAGAATTATTTGAAGTTCTCTACTTTATTTTTTCTATTTTTTTAAAAGATTTTATTTATTTATTTGAGAGAGAGACCATGAGCAGGGGGAGGTTCAGAGGGAGAGGCAGATTCCCTGCTGAGCAGGGAGCCTGACTCAGGACTCCATCCTGGGACTCCTGGATCATGACCGGAGCTGAAGGCAGACACCCAATGACTGAGCCACCCAGGTGCCCTGAAATTCTCTATTTTAGAAAGGCTTCTATAAAAATTGACTCATACCCCTTCTTCATGGAAATAGTATTTTCTGTTTCCTTTGATGGACCTTCCCTCTGATATTCTCATCCAGAAGGTTTTGGAGGGGTTGGCCCCATCTGGGGAACGCTTCTTCTGGGCCAGAGTGAATGATTTAGGAATGGACACATAACTTAATTCAGGCCATTGAGTTGAGAAATATTTACATTTTCAGGACTCTTGGGAAAATCATTTCTTGGCTCCATGATGGAAAGGAGGAAGAATACAGCTATGGAAATTGTGTGTATGGGGAGTCAGCTTTAAGGTAAAGCTAACAGCACAGAAAGCAAAGACAAGGCAGAAAGAATCTGGATTTTTGTACACTGGGTCTAGTTCTTACTTGAATGGTCTACCGTGAAACTTTTCAGCTACCTGAGCTGACAAATTCTCTCCTATCTCAGTATGAGGTAAGTTTCTTGTTAGCTCTAATATAAAGATCCTGATACGATGAATATTCCTCACAGTATATAAAGGGGTAATTTTCCCCAAATCCATTCAACATTGGTTGTCATTATAAATTGGCTGATTTCAGTGGAAGCGCATTATGTCTCGTTGATTTGTGTTTCTTCAACCGCTAGTGAAGTTGAACATTTTGCTTATGATCATCAGCACTATTTAATTCTTCTTTTATGATTCTAGTACCTTGTGTGGCATTCTAAACACTTAGGTTCCATGAGGCATATCAATCTCCTTTTGTCTGTTTTAATCTTTTACTTTGGAATGATTTTTGATTTGCACAAAAGTTGCAAAGATATTGCAGAGAGTTCCTGTATGCCCTTCAGCCTTCTTTCCCTCACATAACATCTCACAAAACTATGCTCCATTTGTCAGAACTAAGAAATAAATATTGGTACAGTACTATTAACTAAATTACAGACTCTTTTGGGTTTCAACAGTTTTTCCATTAATGTTGTTTTCCTGTTCCAGGATCCAATAAAAGTTATATTTAGACCATTTATCCTTGTTAGTGAATTTCTCTCTGAAGATCTTCAAATTCTTGCAATCAAATTTCACTTGCCTGAGTCAGTCATGAACATGCAAAGTGCTAAGTGATTTTTAACATTAAGCAGATTTGAGAAAGAACTTCCTAAGATAATGCTTTTATTATTTCTGTGTTTACTGGCTGGAATACCACTCGGCAAATATCCGGAATGATGCAGAGAAGATTGACTCTGTATTTGGCTTGTCAGTAGGCTGAGTCTGTGTTGTGGGTACAAGACGAATAACACAATTTTGGAGGTCCCCTCCAAATCTGCACTCACTGTGGAATAAGAAGGACTGAGCTTCAAATACTAGGACATGGACCAGCTGTGTGTGATCCTGGGCAAGTTACTTAAACACTGACTTTGGGTTCCTTGTCTGTAACCTATCATGATTAGGCATTCCAAACTTAACATGCTTAACACGGAACACTTGATTCCTTCTCCTCGCTGTGCTTCCGGCTGTTGCCTCTCCTTGGTGAACAGTGTCACCTTCAAGCCACTGGAAGCCCAGTAGGTGTCATGCACTCATTCCTGCCTTCCTCATCTTCCACATCTGGGCATCACCATGTCCCCCCAGCTGACTGTCCCAGTGATACCTCGGATTTATCAGTTTCTCTTTGTTTCCATTATTAGAATCCCAGTTCATGTGATCCTCACCTCTTGTTTGGATTTACTGCAATAGTTTCCGAATTATCCTCTCTGATGCTAATTTTACTCTTATAATCCACTCACCACATTGGACTAGAATAATATTTAAAAAATGCAAATCATAGCTTGGTTCCAGTTTTTTTTTTATTTTTAACTTTTAAACTTTTTAAATTTAAATTCAGTTAACGTATCATGTATTATTAGTTTCAGGGGTACTGGTCTGTGATTCATCGGTCTTGTATAATACCCAGTGCTCATTACAACACATACCCTCCCCAATGCCCATCACCCAGTTACCCCATTCCCCCCCACCTCCCCTCCAGCAACCCTCAATATGTTTCCTAAGATTAAGAGTCTCTTACGGTTTGTCTCCCTCTCTGGTTTCATCTTGTTTTATTTTTTTCTCTCTTCCCCTATGATCCTCTGCCTTGTTTCTTAAATTCCACATATCAGTGAGATCATATGATACTTGTCTTTCTCTGATTGACTTATTTCGCTCAGCATAATACCCTCTAGTTCCATCTACAACCTTGCAAATGGCAAGATTTCAATTCTTTGATGGCTGTGTAATATTCCATTGTATATGTATACCACATCTTTATCCATCCATCTGTCGATGGACATCTGGGCTCTTTCCATAGTTTGGTGATTGTGGTTGGTTCCACTTTTTTGCTTAAAAATTTCCAATAGCTTCTTGCTTCGCTTAGAATAAAAATCTGATTTACTTTTTGCTGCCTGAAAATCACTGCAAGATCTGGGCCCTGACTTCCTTTTAACTTTATCTCCTAT
This sequence comes from Eumetopias jubatus, assembly GCF_037043125.1. Taxonomy (NCBI): domain Eukaryota; kingdom Metazoa; phylum Chordata; class Mammalia; order Carnivora; family Otariidae; genus Eumetopias; species Eumetopias jubatus. The sequence goes on from NW_028274812.1 coordinate 95,619,447, forward strand.
AATTCTTCCCTCCACTCAGGATGCTCCAGGTACACTGGCTTTTGGTTTATTTCTTGAACAAGTTTCACTTGGTGCAGGCTTAGGGCCTCATGTTCTTGCTATTCTGGCCCCTGGAATATGTTTCCCTTAGGCTATTTCAAGGCTGGATTTTTCGCATTATTGAAGATCACTTCCAGCTTAAAGAGGCCTTTCCAATTTGAAATTTTAATGGTGTATATTTACGTATTTATTTTCTCTTCGTCTGTCTTCTCCTCCAAAGTGTAAGTTCCATGAGAGCAGGAATGGGGTGTCTGTATTCATCTGTCTCTTTGGTGCTAGTACAGTGAGCAGGACCTAACAAGCTTTCAACAAATGTTTGTTGACCGAGAAATGAAGGATAAAATGATGTCAGTTTACCTATTTGAGAACCATTCTGCTGGAGTTGGGAGGTTAAAAGGGAGAGAAAATAGGACTTTAAAAAAATGTATATAAGACTTGCCTACTAGATTTTTCACAACACACCTGAAATGATTTAAGCTGCTACTTTATGACTAGTGAATGGACTTCCCTTCTGTGGTTGTTAACATTTTAATATTAAAACTGAATTCCAGTTCCTACTATTTGTTTACTTATATCTTTCTTGATTTTAAAAGAGGCTTTAATGCTGGTTCCTGCTGCTATCATCTTCCTCAGGGATACCCTGATCCACCCCCACACATGTGTATGTGTGCATGAGTGCAAGTTTATGATTTCTAATGAAACATCACTTTGGAAGTTATTGGTTATAGGCAGAGTTGAGAGTCGTATCAAATGGCTTCTGATAATCAGAAAATGTTATTATCACAATAGGCATCTTTAATATATTTTTGTTTCTATGAACCCTGTTAGGTAACTAACGGTGCTTGAAATGGCTTAAGATATTGAGAGGATGTTGGTCTGGAGACTTCTTCTGTATCTACTGGCCTTCAGGCCTCGTGCCAGGCACTGACAATATCGGGTGAGAAAACACAGAATTATTTTCTGCCTTCATGTAACTTATAGATAATAGGAGGAAGTGGGCATTTATCACAGAAGCACATGAATTCCTGGCTACAATCAGAGACACAGGCTGGGAGAGAACAGTTCAGGCTGTTCTCAGAGTGAAAGAATTTAACTTTCTGAGAGGCAGGGCAATGGCCAAGGTAGGCAGATGATCTTGCTGAGGAAGTTGCCTGAGACCCGGAAGTACCAATGGGAGGTATGAGGTGGATGGGGTGTGGAATGGGGTGGGGTGGGTATTAAGGGCTTTGGGAAGTGTGGAGAAATTTCCGGACAGATGATAGCATGTGCAATATCTTTGGGGAGTGAGGGAGGCACGGGCTAGGATGGCGAAGTGAACAGACAGCGAGAAAGAGGAAGAGGAAACTTCCCTTCAGGAAGAACCTGAAAGGCTCGAAGAAGTGGATGAGAGATCCCACTGAGTGTTGAGTCTGGGGGCTTAGGGCGGAAACATGTGTGCCTGTACTGCGGAAATGGAAAAGCACTTTTCAATTTTATTTGAGGTCCATCTTATCCTTATAGCCACTAGCTTTTCTATTACAAATTTCATAAATCCTCCCCAAACACATAACGTCAGTCTAGTCATGAAAAAAAATATCAGACAAAACCAAATTGAGTGACATTCTAAAAATAACTAACAAGTACGACTCACAACTGTGACCCATCACACCTCTGCTGCTCACAGGTCTTTGCAAACGAAGGAAGTCTGAGAAGCTGTCAGAGCCAGGGGGAACCTAAGGGGATATAAGAGATAAATGTAAAATGGTATCCTGGATGGGATCCTGGGGCAGAAAAAGGACATTAAGGTAAAAACTAAGGAAATCTGAATAAAGTATAGACTTTGGATAATAATCACCAAGGGGTGGAAAATTGTCCATTTGTTTAGTGTTTGGCTTCTAATTGACACCGCTCAAAGATGGATATTGCTGACTAGGAGTCAAGAAGGAACAGGAAAAGACGAGAGCTAGAGGTCACATTTGGGTTTCCAGTGGGGTTAGTCTTCTAGAGGACATATTTTCAGATTTTTTTTTATTATTAACCAACAGCTTCTCTTGGGATTAGCCTCTCCCATCAAACCCAAAAGTATTTGCACTCTTTTTCTCCTTAGCTTCTCCAAAGAAGTGTGAACATGTAGACACCACCACAAACTACTCCTCAAGCTCCTGTTCACTGTTCAGCCTGCAGCACTCTGCTGTCACCCTGACCACTGACTGACCAGGACTGTCTCTGAGGTCACATATGACTTCTTGCAGATCAAATCCAGACAGTGCTTATAAGAATGTATTGCATAAAAATTCCAGCTCCATTTCATAACCAAGAGCTCTGTACTTATTCAAAGTTTTCCTTGGTTTCTGTTCTCTGCATTCTTCTCCCACCTGTCTGATCACTCTTTCTCAGTCACCTTCTTTCCTCTTATCCTAAAAGTTGTTGTTTCCCAAGGTAATGACTTTGGCCTTATTCTCTTTGTACTCTCTGCATTTTTCCTGGATGGCTTCTTTGCTTATATTGTCAGCTATACATAGATGTCTCTGAAGGCATGGGCTAGTGTGAACGTTTCTCCTGAGATCTCCACTGGAATTTCTGACTGCTTTTGAGATATTTGTACCTGAATATCACATGGATCATCAACACACTTGTTCTTCATAGAATTTATCACCCTTATACCACATTCTCAAACCTATTCCCATTCTTGAATTCCTAATTCTATTTGCTGATACTGCTATTCAACCAGTCCCCAAGCCCAAAAGATAGGGACAGACCACTCATTCCCTTTCACCTTCGACATCCAATCTGTCACCAAATCATGTTAATTCTACTTCCTGTATCTTTTCCTCTGTATTTAAAAAAATTATACAATTAATACACACTAGTTATTAAAAAGGATGCAATTTAGAAATATATAAGGAATAAAAAGATAAAATCCCCCTTCCATTTCTCTTGTCCATAAATCCTAGCCTGCACAATGAAACTCTGTCTACATTCCAAAAAAATAGCTTCCCATTGGCTAGCCTTTGGGTCTAGTGGTATTCACAGTCACAGCATGATCAGCTCAGGTAAGATGAGCTCAGAGAGGCAGACCACACAGTCTCTGAATGTGGATTCCAGTTAATTCTGTCTGAGGTACCCAGAACATGATATAAAACGGTGATCACAGATTTTAGGTGGCCATGTGTTGACCGTGGAAGGGAGAGAGGGTAGTTCCAGCCCTGATGGGGGGGTGTGGGGCTAGAGGAGGCAAGCGGGGCCTGCAGAAGTGCAGGGCCCAGGACAGGAGAACCTCTTGCTTAAGGGTAGTACTAGTTCCTAATGTAGCATCAGGTTTCATGTGAATTAATTCAGATATGCCCAGGGCTGAGACTCTAGGTCAGGTTTTTTCTTCATGAAATATTTGAGTTGTTACTATAAACTGGATCCTGAATCAACTGGTGAACAAGACACAGTTCCTGTCTTCAGGGAGTTCTCGTTCAGACGAGAGACCTCTCGTTCAGAGGTATGTGTTTTCATGTTGGTCTTCGCAATGTGGCTGTGCAGGGAGCAACTGACATATTAATACGGATCATTTAGTGTTGACTATATTTCTATGACTATTCTAAATAAATGTTATATTGCTAACATCAGAATAAAAGTTTGTAATTATTACAGAGTTTAAAGTAAATTTATAGTCTATTGTTATTCTTAGGTAACTTTGATCTTCAAGTGAAACTGGGCTTCCTTTCAAGACCACTGTCCATTATTTAGAGCGCACTGCCCTCTGGTGGTTAAAGTACAGCATTTTTTTTTTTTTTTTTTTTTTTTTTTTTTTTCAGTTTACCCTAGGTTCCCTGAAAAGACCTATGGGTCTTTTCTCTATGATGAGATTTTTGACGTTCTTAATTTTCTCGTTAAGACTTATTTTTTTCACTTACTTTTTAAGGTTTTTATTTAAATTCCAGTTAGTTAACATACAGGGTAATATTAGTTTCAGATGTACAATATAGTGATTCAACACTTTCATACAAAACCCGGTGCTCATCACAGGTGAATGCCTTCATCCCCATCACCTGTTTAACCCATTCCCCTACCCACCTCCATTCTGGTAACCATAGTTTTATTTATTTTTATTTTTTTATTACTGTTTTCTTGAAAAAAAAATCCATTATGTTTGAAACTGTGAAAATTATACAAAAAACTACCTTCTGGAGAGTTTTAAACAATATTCTGAGAATCCTGGAACAAATTCCACAGAGATTTTGGAGAAAAACCTGATTAAAGGATTTTAAAATTTATCAGAAAAGATAAACATTAAAGAATTGTCCAGAAACTGGAATATTCTACCTAAAAAAGGGGAACTTCTTGATAAAATACAAAAATATTAAAACACAAAAGGTATTATAAAGATAGTGTAGTTCTAAGAAGGTGGTACTACCACTAAAATAGAAAGATAAATGACACAGAACCAAAAAATCTAGAGATAATCAATATTATTTTTTGGTTTTACAAATGTCGCATTTCAAGTCTATAGGTCTACATATCATGATATTAGAATAACTAGCTCATTGGAAAAACAAATTTAAATTTTACACCTCGCAGCTTAGACTTTCTTGATGTATTGAAATTTCAATGAAAAAAATGCAACCAGAAAGCATACAGATAAGTAATTACACAATCTTAGGTTTGCTAATGGTCTTTGGTGTGACATCAAAGTCAGAAATCAGAAGGAAATTTTTGTAGGTTTGGTTTGAGAATAGATGGCATTAACAAACAAACATAAAAATAGGAAAAGGCAACATATGGTAGAAAAAGCTACTATATAACAGTGCTATATAAAGAATTCCCACATTCATAAAAAGTTGGAGAAGGAAAAAAGCCAGTTCATAAAGAATGATTAAAAGTAGAAGAACAAGAAATGTTCTTTCTATTTTGTAATTAAAAGAATATCAATGGGGACGCCTGGGTGGCTCAGTTGGTTAAGCATCTGCCTTTGGCTCAGGTCATGATCCCCGGGGATCGAGCTCTGCAAGGGGCTCCTTGCTCAGCAGGAAACCTGCTTCTCCCTCACCCTCTACCTGCCGCTACCCTGCTTGTGTTCGCTCTCTCTCTGTCTATGTCAAATAAATAAATGAAATCTTAAAAAAAAAGAATACCAATGAAAATAGCACTGCGAGATTATCTATCATTACCAGAATGACCAAGGAGGAGGAATTGACAAAGTGCTAAGGCATGTTTTGAAAATGGGAGCCTCGTCTCCTAGTGATGAAGTATAAAATGATGTGAACTTTATGGAGGGTTGCAGTCATTATGCATTACAATGTAAAATGTGAACATACTTTAAACACAACAATTCCAATTATAGCAATTTTCTAGGAAGACAGTCACAAAACTGAACAAAAATATATACTTCTGTGGAGTTTATAAAATTGGCCAAGTTGTGTTTTTTTCTTTCTTAATGTTTTTGTGCATTAATCTGAATTCCTTTATTATTTCAACAAATCCTTACTGTCTCCTCTATGTCAAGCATTGTGATAAATTCTAGGGATACAGTGAACAAGACAAACACAGAACCTGCCTTTGAAGGGTCAAAACCTCTTTTATTACTTCAAAAATTGAATAAAGCAATATAATTACTTAAACTTACTTTGGCAAATAGCTTTAAAGGGTTAATGATATCTATATTGTTTGTAGAATATTGGCACTATTAAACTTATAAAGCATGAAAAGTCTCTGCAAACCATGATCAGTAGACTTTTATGGGATTTTGTGTTATGATTATGTATATGGATGCCTCTTTCTCCCCTTTAAGGCATTAATTATTGTCATTACTTTACCCAGAGTTTTCACATAGGAATTTCTTAGTAGATATGTGCTTTGGGGGTGAGACAAAAACTGAACTAAAATATTTTTATTTAAGAACAAAGGAATCTTGACAAATAGCAATTCAGATTTTTATTCTGGTGTTAACATAGCTCCAAACACATACCTGTCAACTAGAAATCCTATACCCTGGATACTGCTGTCGATGAGCTCTTTCTCTGTAAACAAAACAAAACAAAACAAAACCCGTTGTGATGAGCACTGGGTGTTACATGCAACTAATGAATTGTTGAACACTACGTCAAAAACTAATGATGTACTATATGTTGGCTAACTGAACATAATAATTTAAAAAAAAAACCCTTAATAAACATTAATCTTGTGGGTAAGTTTATAACTTATGGCCTGAAATAGCTTACAGTTTTCATTTCCCAGGTTCTGCTGGTCATCTTACATAGGGTTCATATTTTCAATTGACTTCTTGCTCCTGAGAACATGTTTGTGAGGCAGAAAGATTTTAGTCTTTGCCAATATACTTAGAGAAACATTTTGGCTAAGTTGTTTCTATTGAAGGTTTTGCTTCCATTCTGTTTTCTCTGCAAGATACTGGTTGATAATTTTATAATATGAAGAGACTAAAGCTGTGATGCTCCAATGGATGGGACTTTGGCCTTTGGTCTTTATTTTTTCATTTACTTATAGTCAATGGCCCCTGCATTCAGAGGCAATGGAGGAATACTTTAAAACTCTCTTTAGAAGTTGGGATATAACTTAAGAAGGATCTCCTGGTAGGGAGCACCACCATCACCCTTCCTTTGGAATATGATTATAATATACTCCTCAGGAGCAGCAAGGGGGTTCCTGATTAACCATTTCATGCCAAAATGTATACGGAGGACATGTATCTATTTGTGTATCAGTGCATAGATATATACAAACTAGAGTAATCATTTATTTGGAGAAGGGTTTGTTGACTAAATAGCTCTACCCAGTCTGCCTGTGTTTCTGCATTCCAAGCATGTGCTTCCTATTCTGAGACCTAGTGAACCATGTTCCTCTGGGAATCAGTAAGCAAAAATATCAGAAAGCTCACAGCATCTATGATTGATCGATTGAACTACAGTAAATCCTCTTAGTTCCTCTTTGTTATTTCTGGTTAAAATTGCCTATCACAGGAAGAAATCTTGCTGCTTTATTGGTGAGGAATTCTTTCTACCCAAGTTATAAGACTATTATCAGGAACTGTTAGTTGTTTTGATAGTCATCCTTAATAAATCTATCTTTTTCTTTTAATGATGGAAACATTTGGAACCTCTTTGAGGGACCACTTTTCAATATTTGCTAGAATTTTAGATAAATATGCATTATGATTGGTCATTTCTGTTTTTAGGATTCTGACATATAAAAATATGAACATGTGTGAGTATTTACATATGATCAAGGATTTTTATTTTAGTATTTTTGGGATAGCAAAATAAAAAGAGAAATCAATATAAATGCTTATGAAGAGGGGGATGGATAAACATATTTTGTTATATCATCATGTGGAAATACCGTGAACTCTTAAAATGGGAACTAAAGAGGCATGTATAACTGACTTGAAAAGCTATCCATCTTGATTGGTTGTGAAGTGAAAAAGGGATTTTAAAAATAATATGAATCCACTAAAAACTACTAGACCTAATAAATGAGTTCAGCAAGATTGCAGTAGATAACAAGATCAGTATACAAAAATCAACTGCATTTCTATACATTATCAGCGAATAATCTGAAAGTGAAATTAAGAAAGCAATCCCACTACAACAGAATCAAAAAGAATAAAAATACTTGGGAATACATTTTCCAAAAAAATTCAAGGCCAGTACCCTAAAAACTACAAAATACAGCTGAAAAAAGTGAAAGAATACCTAAATAAATGGAAAAGCATCCATGTTCATAGATTGGAAGACTTAATATTTGTTAAAATAGCAATATTTCTCAAATTGATCTATAGATTCAATACAATTCCTATCAAAAATCCAAGTTAGTGCCTTTTTTCTTTTGCAGAAACTGGTAAACCGATCCTAAAGTTCATATAGAAATATAAGGAACCCAGAATAGCCAAAAAATCTTGACAGAGGGAATAAAGTTGGAGAACTCACACTTTCTGATTTTAAAACTTACTACAAAGCTGCAAGAATCAAGACAGTGTAGTACTGTAATATAGACATCTAGGTCAATAGAAAATAATTGAGAGCCCAGGAATAAACCCTTACAATAATATTCAATTGATTTTCAACAAGGTACCAACACAGTTCATTTCCACAAATGGTGCTGGGCAACTAGATATTCACATTCAAAAGAATGAATTTGGATCCTACTCTCACACCATAAGCAAAATGTAAGCTCAAGATGAATCAATGAGCAAGGTGCAAGAGCTAAAACATACACTTAGAAGAAAATATAAGAGCAAATCTTTATGATCTTGGGTTAGCGAATGATGTCTTAGATATGAAACCAAAAGCACAAGCCATAAAAGAAAAAAACAGTAAGTTGGACTTCACCAGATTTAAAAACTTCTGCTTCAAACAGCACCATCTATAAAGTGAAAAGACAACCTACAGATGGGGAAAATATATTTGCAAATCATATATCTAAATAGAGACTTGTATCCAGAACATATGAAGAATTCTTGTAACGAGAAAACAAATAACCCAATTAAAAATTGTCAAAGGATTTGAATAGAAATTTCTCCGAAGATGATATAAGAATGATCAACATGCACAGGGATAGATGCACATCATGAGTCATCGGGGAAATGTACATCAAAACCACAATGAAATACTGCTTCATAACTACTCGGCCATAGTCAAAAAGGCAATAGCAAGAATTGATGAGAATACAGAATTATTAGAACCCTCATATATTGCTGGTTGGAATGTAAAAGGGTGCAGTCACTCTGGAAAATACTTAGGCAGTTTATCAAAATGTTAAACATAGAATTACAACAGGGCCCAGCAATTCTGCTTCTAGATAGCTACCCAAGAAATATGAAAACATATATCTACCAAAGACTTGCACATGCATGTTCATAGTAACATTCTTCATAAGAGCCGAAAATTGGAATCAACCCAAATGTCCATCCACTGATGAATGGATAAACAAAATATGTTAAATCCATACAGTGGAATACTATTGGTCAACAAAAAGAGAGCAAATACTGATACATATAACAATGTGGATAAACTTCCACAACATTATTCTAAGTGAAAGAAGTCAGACACAGAAGACCACATACTGTGTTATGGTATGTAAATTTTCTCCCAATAAAGTTGTTAAAAAACATTACATATAGTAGGACTCAAGTTTTGTTTAAGAGCACATATATATATAATTGTGTTTACGTATCTGTATCTGTTTTGTTTCAATATATGCATATGTATTTATTTATTCGATTTGATTTTTTTAAGATTTTACTTATTTATTTATTTGACATAGAGAGTGTGAGCACAAGCAGGGGGAGCAACAGAGGGTGAGGGACAAGCAGACTCCCCGCGGAGCAGGGAGCCTAGACGCGGGGCTTGATCCCAGGACCCTGGGATCATGACCTGAACTGAAGGCAGATGCTTAACTGACTGAGGAACCCAGGCGTCCCTTTTGCATATGTATTTAAATAAGCACAGAAAAATAGTTCATGTGGAGCCGTAAAAACAAAGACCTATTTATAATCTGAACACTGTTCCTTTTTTGTTTTTAAAAAAACATCACTTTCTGATCATTCATACTGTTTGGTAGAAAGAGGGAAAGTGGTATCTTTTTTACATATTGCCATCTAAAATAATCTTTCTTTATGATATTAAATAAAATAAACTTTAAATCCATTTTCTTTTGTTACATGAAATTAGCAACTACAATGGTTTTTTGGATGTTTCTTGTGGCTATACCAAACAAAAGCCCAGCATACTGAACTTACCTCTAGATCCCTTTATGATCAGTATTCCCTATTCTGTTAATATTCCAGATGCCTCACCAGTTTTAGGATGAATTATGAGTTCTACGTCTGACAAATAGTTATTTATCTGTGTATTTATCTGTATAACCAACCAATAATTGTTTTTTGATAGCAACAGCAAGAGTCCTGGAGTCATAGAAAAGAATGAACTTTATTTTAACTAAGTTTAACTTGCAGTAAGCAAGTTGAAGAGTACTTAGGTATTATTCACAGCTTTTTTTCAGTAAGATATTGATGAAATAATTAAATTACAGTTTGCAGTTCTGAGTTCGCTTCAGTCGGAGGAATGGCAAATACAGTTCGCCCTCAAACCTTGGGGGGACGGGGAGCTAGGGGCACTGACCCTCGAGCAGTCAAAAAATCCTCATATAACTTTTGACTCCCCCAAGACTTAACTACTAATAGCTTATTGTTGACAGGGAGCCTTACTGATAACATAAATTAACACAAATTTTGTAAGTTATATGTACTATATACTGTCCTCCTACAATAAAGTATGCTTGAGGAAAGAAAATGTTATTAAGAAAATCATAAGGAAGGGAAAGTACATTTGCAGTACTGTATCAAAAAAAATGTGTGTGTAAGGGGACCTGAGCAGTTCAAACCCATGTTACTCCAAAGTCAACTGTAATGCATATGCCATCCTGTCTGCTTAGTGGTCTTCTATGTAACAAGGACCCTGGGATCATGACCCGAGCAGAAGGCAGACACTTAATGACTGAGCCACCCAGGCGCCCCCAAGATATTTTTTAATATGCTGTCTTTATATTGTAGAATTCATTTTCATTTTATAGACATTTTTCATGCATAGATTCACTCGTGATATATTTATTGAAATGTTGCTAATTTCCTGGCACAATACTGGGTGGTATGGGAGGGAGAGTTAGTAGGGTATAGACTCTGCCTTCAAATGCTCATGGTCTTTCTAAACAGACAATCTTATAAGTAAGTGATTATGGTGGAAAGTGAAATAAAGAAGTCCCCACAAAAGTAATAGCAAAAAAATAATCAAAAAAAGATCTAGAGACAAAAATGTATTTAATTCATGTACCTAAAAAGAGAAAGTGCTAAATCATTTTATTAACCCATTAATACAAAGTTAGTTTTTTTAAAATTGCAACAATGGCCTTGAAATGATTAATGAAAAATTATAAAACTGTCAACTACTTCTACTGAATCTTGAAATACTATGTTTTAAAAAGAAGATATGTCATTAAAAAATGACACAAATTCAAATGATAGTTTTAAAATCTAATACTATGGCATCATAAGGAAAGGCAATGTGAATACTTTTTATTTTCCTTTTTATTTCCCCAGAATTCAAAACAACCATTTAAAGTGAACAAATACTTAAGTTGACTTTGAAGAAGAATATTAGATGCCACTTTAAGTTTTCAAGGGTAGCTCATTAAAGCAGCTGATGTCACACAACTCTATTTAATAGTCGGATTTCCAGACCTCCTCCCACTTTCACTCAAAATAGAAATATGTCAACTTCTTGTTGCCAGGGTCTTCAGCTCACATCTCCCTGGAAGCTCTTTATCATTTTGAATTATAATTATTTGTATACGTATTTTAGCTCCTTGTCTAGACTATAAGGTTCTTGGCAACAGGGACTCTATTTATTCTTGCATTCGCTGTAGAATCCTGTGTAGTTCCTTATACAAACAGGTGCTTTTGTATATGCATAAACCTTTATGGCATGCATAAACAATCTGCTACCAATTCAGGAAACTTAAACTTCTGAAATTTACATCCTCCCCCCGCCCCCACCATGCAAAACTTTGACTTGGAGAATGTTCCTCTGAAATCCCTGGGAAAAGTTAATCAGAATCTAAATCTACCATGTCATTTCCTTTATACAGTCCGGTGCAACTATTCTTCCGGGTCCATAAAAGTGTCTGGGACATTTGCCAGAATATATTACTTTAAACTGTAAAGTTTCAGCACTTTAGAAATTGTTTTCCCTTTTAAATACTTTCCTAATAATTAGGATTTCCTGCCATCAGGTAGCACTAACAAATATAATACTTTAAAAAAAGAAAAAAAAAAGTTTTCTTTGAGATCCAGACTCTAGTTTTCAAAATAACTTAAAATTATCAACTAGGCTTAAATAACACTAAACAGATGTCTAATTAAGGATATTTGAAAAGACAATGGTAAACCTTGGGATTTGCTCATTTACCACATTTTATTGAACCTAAGATGCCTTTGATTTTAACTGGCACCATTCTTTTATGTACCTCTAAAAAGGAAAAGATATTACCAATTAAACAATAATATAATGCTTTCTTATCATTTAGAATAGTTTTCAGCTTTATTGAGGTGTAATTGACAAAGAAAATTGAAAGCTATGTAAAGAGTACGTTGTGATGATTTGTTGTATATATACATTGGGAAAGGAGCCCCCCCTTCCCATATAATTATCATATCCATTTTATTATTTTTTTGTTTGGATCTAATAAATAACCTGGTGACTATAGTTGATAACATGGCACTACATAATTGAAATTTGCTGAGAGTAGAACTTAAATTTCTCATCCCAAAATAATTGTTTTTATAATCATTGCAAAAGGTCTTTTGTAATTGTTAGATACAGATGTTTATATTATATTACACTGCTCTGTTTCCATCCTTTTCTGGATATATGGTAACTTTTTATTCAGTGCTGAATCGTAACACAGTCTTTTGAGGGCATTCTATTGCAGTTAAATGCAACATGCATACTCAAAGTGCACAGAATTATTAAAATTATGACATAAATAGGCATGCTTAGGCATAAGTTACATTGCTAGTGCCACCAGAATGATGGAACTTGAAGATCACTGATTAAAGTACTGATTTCAGAGATCGTTTGCCATTTTAATGGGATGGAGTTTCAACTTAGGATCAATAAAATACAGTATCCTTAATTTTTACTGTGTTAAGTCAAATTGAATTTTAGGTAATCACCAAAAGCTCTTCTCTGAGCTTTGGGCTCATTTTGCTCAACAATGTCTATTTTTTTACTCTCCTTTTGAGAGCCTTTATTTCAAACCTTATCAGAAGAAGCTCTTTAAGTTGCTCTCCCAACACTGCTGAATATCTACATTATAGCCTTTGACCCAAGTATTTCAACCCATAAGACTAAAGAAGAAATGAAGAGACAAATCCACAGAACACTGAGCTTAAAAGTTCTATGACTAGGGGTACCTGGTTGGCTCAGTCCAAAGAGCATGAGACTCTTGATCTCATGGTTGTGGGTTTGAGCCCCACACTGGATATAGAGATTATTTAAATAAATAAATAAACTTAAAAAAATTCTATGGCTAGATTCTTTCAATCATGGGAAGTAATTTTCATCTTTGTTCTTTAAAAGAGTGAAACATATGTCTCAAGCCCCCACATCATCTTTGTAGTTGTAATTACATTCTATGTTCCATGTCTTATCAAAAAGAACTTGACTGCTAGGACTTTTCTTTCTTGGCTAGCAGTAGAACATGGTCACCATCTTTCTTATAAGGCTGAAGGTTTATTTGAATTTGAAAGTAACACTCATAGGAAGTTCCACTTGTTTTTGCTTCTGGGTGAAATGATTTTGGTTTAGCAGTAACATTAGAATTGAAGAAAGATTATATATTTTTTAGAGCTTTTGCTGGGAAAGGCATTTAAAACTCAACTGAGTATCACAGGCTGAGTATCCCAAACTGAAATAATTATTTTTCTTCTAATCTCATGAAGTACAGTGTGCTCTCTCTAAAGATGGACAGCAGTTAGCATCCATTTAGTTGTTCAAGCCAGAAGCCAGAAGCATTTAAAGGCTTGCCCCATCAAAGCCCATATGCTGTCTTTAATTATCTGACTGTGTCTACTATGGACAAATGTTTGTGTCCTTCCAAAATTCATAAATTGAAACCCTAACCCCAATGTGATAGTATTAGGAGCTGGGGTCTTGGGAAGGAGATTAGATCGTGAGAGTGGAGCCCTCATGAATGAGATTGGTGTTCTTGTAAAAGAGATCCCACACAACTCTCTCCTCCTCATCATCCAGTGAGGATACAATGAGAAAATGGCAGCCCAGAAGAGGGTTCTCCCCAGATGATGCTGGCACCATGGCTTCCATAACTGTGAGCAGTACGTTTCCAGTGTTTACAAGCTACTTTACAAGTACTGTTATAGCAGCCTGAACAGACTAAGACACCCACTCTAGACTTTAAATTCGGATACTATAGAGACCATGATACTCTGTTTATCTTATAACCTTAGTTCCTGGTACATAATGTATGTATTAAACTAAAAATTCCAATGAAAATTCGCTTACCTTGTTTCTTTGAGCAAGTGAACCCACTTATTGCTAGTTAAGGACTAAGATTGAAGGGAGACTTCAATTTTAAGCTCTTTGATTTTAATATGATTTTATTTTGTGTGTATTTTGTATTTAATAGGGCAAACCCATGAGGATGCCTAGTAAGTGCTTACACTACTCATACTCACATAGAATTTTAGAATTCTGTATGGGAACTTAGAAATTATTCTAAATAAACCAGACCTAAATAAGCTATTTATTATTTGAAGTTTTAAGAAGGAGCACCGAGGCAGCTGGTTAAACACTAGAGTTGACTTTGTGTCTCCCCAGTTGGTGGGAAAGAGTCAAATGTTGCTCACAGAACATCTTTGTAAAAAAAAAAATTAAAAATTGTTGAGCAGAACTTGCCTCTGATAGAGAGCTAACAAAAGATTATTTAACTCAAGCCTTGTCTGACAAAATTAATATATTATGGACATTTCCACATTCAAATTCAAAGAATATCTAAGTATAGGTTTCTTTGGAGTACACAAAGCACTCTGGAGGATATTGAAGGATATAACAGATGGAGTGGGGAGAAAAAGTTTTGGAAAGTTAAGTCTTTCATTTGTTACTTTTGACAAGCTAACCCCAAGTCATAAGAGGCAAGGTAGTATTCTAATAAAACCTGCCTCACTGGCTATAATTGAGTTAATATGTTCTCATCTCCAGCACATCAAGCTGCCAAGAATTTTAATAATCACAGTTCACTGGAGGATTAGGGAAGCGATATACTGTTAAGTTGGGTAATGAAGTAAAGTGTTATGAGATATGTTTTCTCAGATGGGGGATGAAAAAAAAAAAACTCGGCAACAACTGACCTTGGATGGATGTAATAGCTATTTGCTTCTTAGTTTAAAATAAATTATCCAGAAGGAATTCTTACAATCCTCTATGCCTTACTTTTTTTGTCTTTGCTGACATCAATAGTTTACTGAAAATATCCTTATTAATGAAAAATATTTTGGAGGGAAAGAGAGCAAGGAGTATTCTAATACTTAAGAAATCCTTTGTAAGCACTGGGTGTGTTAAGTGCTTAGCCCTTACAACGACCCTGTTGAATAGGTGTGATTCCATCTTAGAGATTACGAACGTGAAGCTCGCGGATGTGGGCTATCTTGCCTAAAGTCAGTTGGAAACCAGGATAGCAGGTGGGAGAGCCTGGATTCGATGGCCGTTCTGTCTCGGCTCCCGGCTGGTTTTCTTTCCATGCCCTTTTGTCACTTCTCACTCTACAGCTGCCCCATACAAATTTTGTGTGTGTTCTAACTCAGATTTTGGTTTAGCGCATAGAGAATTGGGTCTACAGGACACAAGAACATAAAGCAAGTCCTTCTTGCTCTTACAAACAACACTTTCCACAACAGTAAATTAGGAAAAACATGGATCACGTAAAAATTATTCTTAGTATTTGCCCCAGAACTACAATCAACTTTTACTGTATCCAAAACTAACAGACACAATTTAAAAAGTGATTAAAATAAAAGTGAAGACCTACTACAATTAAAGCATTTTTTGAAGGTTAAATCTAGATAAATTAATATACTGGTAAAGTGAGCAACTGGTTGTTCCAAAGGAATAAAACTTGACCTCCAATGTATTTCCTCATGAGGTTGCCCCTACCATCACACTATTTTACAAGAAAAAGAAAGAATAAAGGTATCAACTTTATCCCCTACCCCTCATTCTTCTCTACCTTCATTGGAACAGTCTCTCTGACTGCTAGCAAAACTTTATCTAGGCCTTTGGCTCATCAGTCATTTTCATAGCCAGAGACCAAATGATCTAGTTTATGTATCTGTTTCATTATTAAAGAGCTATCACTTGATCCAGGCGGAATTTGTGATTCCTCTTCTAGAGCCACAATGTTTAAAATACCACAATTTAAATCAGGAGAAAGTTAGTAAAAATGTCATCAGAAAACTGAAAATAAAGGCTGATGTACCTACTGATAAATTCAAAATGATCTATCTAAGACTGAGAAGCTATTAGTAACATCGCTTAGCCATAATTTGTATAATTTTGTGGAATATAAATACTTGGGTCAAGCACTTATGGAAGCTATCCATTTTAATTACTTTCTGTTTTTAAAGTAATGTTTAACGGCCTATGTCCAATGTAGTAACTACTTCAGCAATTTATACAGCTTGGATATTATCTAATTTTTGGTGAACTCATTCTAAATCAAAGTGGCATATTTTAAGCCTGGATTTCTTCAGGTCAACATTCTTGTCTGAATTTCTGGGAAACCTATCTAAAGCCTACAAAAGGAAATCAACCATGCTAATGGCTTATGCTTATATAATAAGCTTATGACTTACATGAATCTATAATAAATATCCATTTTTCCAGGCAATTGTTAACATATGTTCAGTTAATTTTTTGTTTGGCAAAATGTATTAGAAAATATCATTACCCTGAACAAGGGACTATCGTATAGTTTTGATAATTAATTAAAGATAGCTCTTCAGTTTTCATTCATCCGCACAATATAAACCAATACACACCCACATTTTAACACCATAATCAATTTTAGAAAATAATTTTAAGAACTCGAGTATCCCAAAACTTTAGAACTGATACTTAAAGTTATTATCTTCTGTATTCCAAATGAAAATTACTCTTTTCATTGGTTCTGTTTATCAAACATGGCCACCAAGAAAGAGTCTCTAGACAACCTACAAAATAATAATTTAAAACTGAAAAAAATAGCTGTGGTTCAATATAGATATTATGTTGCATCTCTAAACGTTTGAGAATTGGTATATGTTAAATAGAACAAAGCTAGAGCTGTTATCTCCTTATAGACTAGCTTAAATTCTAGGATTATGGAATTCTCTCATGAAGTTTGTTCCTTATCTTTAGTTTTGTACGACGTAAGAATCCAAGAGTAGAAACAGTTTTGGAAAGTTTCTAGATCATTAACTATAAGGAAAATGAAATCTCTGCTTTGGGCATAATCCTACCCTTTTAATCAATAGTGTGGGGTTTTAGAAGGGGTTAACATGGGGCACCTGGGTGGCTCAGTCGTTGGGCGTCTGCCTCCGGCTCAGGTCATGATCCCGGGGTCCTGGGATCGAGCCCCACATCGGGCTCTCTGCTCCGCGGGAAGCCTGCTTCTCCCTCTCCCACTCCCCCTGCTTGTGTTCCCTCTCTCGCTGTGTCTCTCTGTCAAATAAATAAATAAAATCTTAAAAAAAAAAAAGGGGTTAACATGTTGTGATGTGCACTGGGTGTTATATGTAACTAATGAATCATTGACCACTACATCAAAAACTAATGACGTACTATACAGTGGCTAAATGAACGTAATAATAATAAAAAAGAAGGGGTTAACCTTGACTACATCCTCTACCCCAAATTTGGAACCAATTGAGAGATAGGCACGAGTCAGACAGAAGGAGGCTAAAATATAAATTTTAGTGGAGATTAAAACTGGGTAAAAAGAAAGTGCTGGTGTGTGGTCACAAGGGCTTTCTACACCTTGACTTCTGATTAAACAGGCTTGCCCAACCAGGGGCTGGCACCACTGAGCCACCACAGGTGCCCCCGACAGGGACAGGGTGCTTTCCCCTGTGATAGGGAAAGCTGCTGTTCTTGGAAGATGTGCTGCTTTAATAGAAAGAGCCACAACCATTGAGCAAAGCATCATAAACTCCTTTCCCCAAATTTCCCAGTCCAAAAAGAAGAGTGAGAGTGTGCAAAGAATATGCCTACTGGGCAGTAAAAGTCCTTCCCATCAAGACAAAGGGAGGCATGGGGAGCCCGTGTTCCCCATCAACTCAAAATTTAAGTGTGAGACTACTTCCTCATCATTGTCATTTTGGATTGCTCACAGATTGTTGCAACCAAATGGATGGCTGGAGACCCTGGTGGGGGCGTGTGGTAGGAATGAGGGGATGGGGGTGTCCAGGAGTCTTCATTCTACAAGTGTATTCTGTAGTAAGCCTTGACACAGGACTATTGCATCGTATATTGATTTCCTCAGGCAGAACAAATTCAGGTTTAAATCACCGTCCCCTCCCCAACCCCCGGGGGGGAAGTTTAATCAGTGCAGGTGCTGCTAAAGGAAAGGTATATAGGAAATCAATAGTGAAGAGGTAATATCAGTCATAGTTTAGATAAGTTGCTGAAAATGAGAACTGTGGTCTCTACACACCCTTAAAACATTTCCCTTCCCTTTTCTTCCTTTTTCTATGGCATCTGGGGTATGTTTCCCACTTTGTCCAAAAGTGGCAGAATATGGAGGAGGCTCTGGCAAGAAACTTGTGGGAATGGATCTTTCTTAGAAATTCATGATTCAGGGATCAGAAGTTCTATAGCAATACACAGAACATTCTCTTATGGATGACCCCTACTCTATAAAAAAATTAATTAAAAATTCTAGGAAATATAAACTATGTTGCTAAGTATAGAAATTAGTACCATGGCAAGCAGAACAAAAAAAAGAGGCTTTGCATGTTGAAATAATGGAACACAGAGAGCTGTGGAACTCAACAATGATTTTCATTTTGTTAATGCTTGGTTGTAGTAAACAGAATAAAACCAGAAACAAATAGGGGTGTAATATTTTCATGAAATAATAATAGATAATAGATTTTGCTTAATGAAGTTCCATTTTATTCATAAAGATTTGTAGTCATTATTAAGAAGTAACATTTTAATTTTTAGAATAATCCTTATATGTGCAACATCATAGGAGATTGGTTCTAGGGGGTGCTTGTGTAAAACCCACTTTCTTCTTTTTTTTTAAATTTATTTAAATTCAACTAATTAACATATAATGTATGATTTGTTTCAGGGGTACAGGTCTGTGATTCATCATTCTTACATAATACCCAGTGCTCATTACAACCCACATTCTTCTTAATCACAGTGATCCCTTCATTAGGGGACTCTCTCCTCTTTTCCTCCTCTTTTTGGAGTTATTGTTGAATATTCATTTCTAGTATCCAAATAATGGTACCATCCCCACCAAAAGAAAGAAAAGATAAATTTAATGCAAATTCCTCTGATGGTATTTTAGAAAACATACCTTCCTAATGAGTTCAGATATTTTAACCTGGTGTTTGGCCTTTAATGGATCTAGTTAGATTTTATCTGAATATTTTCCCCCCTACAGAATATATCTTTAGATACACATTTTTCCTTTTTCTCTCAGCATATATAATCATTTATATCATTTTTTTCTTCATTTTCTACTTTTCCTTTCCACACTTTCTGTCTCAAGAAAAAGAAGTATTCACATGGGACAACAAAAGAAAACCCAGGCAGGAAAGAAAAGTTCCATGGAGTCTAATCAAACTTGGAAATTGAAAGACAGTGACCTCTATTCAGAAAAAGAGAGAACACCCTTCCCTGGTGAGGGTTTCAAAACAGAAGTGGCTTTGTGAAGAATTCTGGGATAGATAGCAGAGTAGACTGTAGCCAGCCTGGCAAAAATGGTCATCTTCATTCCTGGAGCATGATTCACTCTGATCTACTCCAGAGAATAGCGCTCTTGTAAAACTACCCCGGGGTCCCCCAATCCCCAAGAAAGAGCAATATAGATCTAATTCTGCTTTGTTTTTCTTTTAAATATGGATTTCCTAATATGACATAAAATGTATTGCAAAAATGCTGAACAGAAATAAAACAATGATGGCACAGATTGTTGGTTATTTTAATAGTTTCCTTTTGAAAATTTAAGTTCTTTTCATAAATTTTAATATTCACTGCTTTAAAAAAACAGAAAAATGTGTTATTAAGAATTAAATACAGTTCAAGCATACAACTGCATCTTCCCTCTGGGTTGGGAAAGCTCAGGGTATAAATATACTTTCTGAAACCTGTCTTGCTGTTGTGATAATATGAAGAAGAACTAAAATAGGTTCCTATTCTCAGTTATTTGCAGAGAAGTTTTCCAAAGTCTCCAAACCTACTTTTGTGTTTTGCTTTGTTGTAATTTTTATTAGAAAACATTTTAGAATTAGCATTATTTCAATCTTTCACAACCTAATTTTTTAAAGGATCGTATTAATCCAGAGTCTTGTAGAACCTATAGATTTCAAGAATAAGAAGTTATTAATTGAAAGGAAGATCTTACTTTTATGATATAGATTTCTAAATAAAGCTGTTTTAATGACATTTAAATAGTGTGTCACTTACCTAAACTTCATTAACTGAGATAAAGCAAAAGTGTTTTTGCAAGTACTGTAGGCAGTTATTTAAATGGTGGTCTTCATTTAGTTAAAAATGTATGATCAGAGTTTTATTGTTTGCTTCAAGAACACACATGCCAGGGTAGTGAGAAATAAGTTCTATTAAAGAGCACAAGCATAGTAATCAGGGAAAAATTAATTCCTGAGTAAGTTGCATTCCAAGGGTCCAGCAGGGAAGTATGTCAGGGCCCAGATAAGATGTACAAGTTCATCCAAATAAATAGTGGGATTCTGTAGGTCAGGAGTATTTTCATCATTATCTAAGGGCACACAGGCTTCTTAGATTTGGAAGAAAAGATAGAATTGCTAAAGTGATGTGTTATTTCTTGGTCGGGGGGGGCAAAATTTTGTACTTTTGGAGTTTTCAGAATGAGGGAGTCATAACAAGTCCCTTTCTGGATTTGTGCCCCGAAAGTGTGATTTTATCCTACCCATCTCGGTACTCACCTGTGTCCATGTGGAATCCCACTGAAAGTCTCATGTTGGTGTTGAAGCATGTCCTTTACATGCAGAGAAGAGACATCTGTCTTGGATATTGAGAGTGACCACTTGATTAGTTTGAGAGTTTCTGGAAGTTTCCTGGGATATGGGACTTTCAGCGTTAAACTCTGGGTAGTTCCAGACAAATCGGGGCAGTTGGTCTCTCTACTCCTTTTTCAGTAGTGGATTAGACATTTGTCACTCACACTGGGTGAGTGGGTGAAGCAATGTTTTAGCCACTGTGCCTCAGTGAAGTAGCCCTGGTATCCAGATGGGAGACATGTAGTTTTCTTTATCTCTCAGTTCCATATTACCAGAGGAGGCGAGTCTGAAATCTTCAACTTGTTGCCCCATCTCTTTGATCAAGAGGTAATTATGTGTTCCACCATTCACAGGAAAAGGGCTAAAAGAAGGGTCATCATGATAACATCATAATAATGATTTATACCGGAGCTCAGATCAAAGACAGATGTACTTCCAGAAAACTCAGCTGCTGTACTAGAAGCAAATGGGTGATTATCCAGAGGCACAAGTTTATTTTTGGCACTTTCTTTGACTAAGTTTAGAAGAGAAAGTTCTTGGCTTAATTATCAGGCATGGGTAATATAGTCCACCAGTTTCAGGCAATGTAGTCAACTGATCTTTTGGACATCTTTCTGTGGAGGGGTCTGATGACCAGATATTTCTAGAATTAGCTTTACATTTATTAATCTTTAAAGCATTGTATTCAGTTCTGTTTCAGGAAGGTAGTTTATGTATTCTGTCAAAGCTTTCTTCAGCAGAAATATTGAGCCAGTTGATACGGATTTTCTGATTAACAATAATTTAATATCTTATGGTCTCCTTACGTTCTGAAGTTTACAGTTTACTTCTTGAATGTTGTGTTAGCCTACACTTCTATATTCATCAACTTCTGCTTGTTTCCTTCCAGGTCACAATTTTCATGAGTAAATTTCTGTTGCAGAATTATATGTTGACTGAAAGATATACTTAAGACTCTCCACTTTGATCTGAGGGTTTTTCCTTAAGTATCCATTGGAGTTTTGGCCAGTTTCAGTGAAGAAGGTTCATGGTGCCATGTCTTTATTTGTTTTTCCTACTTGCTGCTCATTTTTTTCAGCTTGGACTAGAACATGGTCTCCATTATCTTCACTTTTTTTTTTTAAATCTTCACTTGTTTTAATATGTTTTGTTGTCCAGAGAGAAGGAAGAAAAGAAGGGAAGAAAGAAAGAGAGAGGAAGTGAGGAAGGAAGGGAGGAAGGGAGGAAGGAAGGAAGGAAGGTCAACAAGGGACCTATCAATTCCTATCCTATCCTATCAATTTGGTTACTTCTTTAAAGAGTGTGGAAAGCCCCTAGTGAAAGTATACAGGACTTTATTGTTTGCTGAAGAAATGGATATGTTCAGCCTGCTGTTTGGGTAGGACTTCAAGGGCTGGGTATCTATTGATGAATCGTCATAGGATCTATTTCTAGGCCTGGGTGGCTTAAAATCTAAATTTTATCATTTTTCTCAGATATGATCAGATTGCTAGTGAACTCAATGAACTCAGTTAAAATATTAATTGAAGGCCATGTCTGCTGTTGAGCCATCTAGTTATAAAACAAAATTACAAACACAAGATCATTTGAAAACCAGTTTTAGAATCTAATTAAAATAGAGCCAGTGCCTACTATGTCTCAGGTGCTGTGCTAATTATAGTGAAGAAAGGATATTGATTTGAGTAAGATGTTTCAAAAGGAGATGTGAGTGCCAAATGCAGCCTGTTAATTACTATGTAATATTATTCTGAAAAGGTCCTTAGAAAGATGAGTATACATAAAACATATATATATATATTTTAATATATATCTTATGCCCTGAAGCTAACACCATTAGAATCCCACTTCAGTGTTTATTAAATGTGTCTGTTAGAAGTACCAGGCCCTCCCTTCTTTTTACTATAAAACTTTATCTTGAGGAACTTTCACCCATTACTCTTTTTTGTATGTAATATTTTAATATAAGTTGATTAATCATTATTCTAATAAAATAATTGGGAAAGCTGATTTCATTTTGTTATTTATCTCGAATCTGCCTAAGTGAACATTATTTCATTATTCGATTCAAATGGATTGCTTAATGAAAAGTACTATACAGGAATTACTTTAAAATTCTTGAACTTAGAATTCAGAAATTCAGAATTGACCTTCATTAAGTGGGACCCATTTGTATGTCCTGTACTAGCCAAAAATTTATCATTTTCAGAATTGATCTCCTTCAAAGGGGGCAGTCGAAGCAGTATTACATAATCAAATTATCCAGAATTAAGACAGTATCCCTAAAAACTATTGTCTTTAGATTTTTCCTTGGATGTCACTGGTGAGAGGAGGCAAATATTTGTATTAATTGCTGACCGAAAAACGATAAAGAAAATCTTAATTTTCTTTCCTGAGTATTAATAGAAAAAAGGCTTGGGTTGCTGTATCAAATTGAAATTATATAATTCTTTTTTAAAAAGATTTTATTTATTTATTTGAGAGAGAGAGAGAGAGAGAGAGAGAGAGAGAGAGACAGCATGAGAGGGGAGAGGGTCAGAGGGAGAAGCAGGCTCCCCGCTGAGCTGGGAGCCTGATGTGGGACTCGATCCCAGGAATCTGGGATCATGACCTCAGCCGAAGGCAGTCGCTTAACCAACTGTGCCACCCAGGCGCCCTGAAATTGTATAATTCTTGTTATGGTCCTTTTATAAAGCTTGTTGAGCCTCCCTTTCCCCACCTGTACCTGTTTTTAAAGTTTTCGATTCCTTAGTGATTACTGAAAGTTGTTTATGTGTAACCAGTTCTCTATTCTCTTAGTATTGGTATTCTCTAATTGTAGAATGAGAATGTCTTATGATATTGATGCCTAAATAAAAGTTGACTTAACGGAAAAAATATGTATATATTTTAAAGGTTTTTATTTATTTGACAGATAAAGAGAGAGCACAAGTAGGCAGAGCGGCAGGCAGAGGGAGAGGGAGAAGCAGGCTTCCCGCGGAGCAGGGTACCTGATGTGGGACTTGATCCCAGGACCCTGGGATCATGACCGGAGCCGAAGGCAGCCGCTTAACCTACTGAGCTGCCCAAGCGCCCCCATAAAACATATTCTTACTAGCATCTTGCTAAAAAAGTGATACTTCTGATTCTTTTTCCTAGAAAGTCTGATTTAATTTGCCACACAATAGCTTGCTATTATTAATTTTCCAATTACTGGCAAATTTTACTAAGCTTATTTTTATTATTCATGATTATTAAGGTTCACAATCTTCAAAAATAAAAACTTGAAAACATTAAAAAGTAAACCCTAGCATGTATAGTGTGCAAAACATCCTAAATATGAAAGTCTAGTTATTATCTTCTATCAATCTCACAGTTTTAATGAGTTGAAAACAACTCTGCATGTTAACATATGTCAGCCCTTTCTACCAAGGGTATATGGCACCCTGTAAGAGGTTATATTATAAAACCTGCAAAACTATGAATCACAGAAGGGATAACAATAATCTGTTTTATATATTATAGTATAAAAATTAATTATTTTATTATTATAAATTTGTATGTACCTTTTTTGTTTTCTTATTCCCCTCCTTATCGTCCATCAAAAAAGGCTTTAATAATGATGCTGTAGATCTAAACTTGGTGACTTGACACCTGCTTTTTAATTAATTATTATGTCGCACAGTCAACAAGGAAAGTCAGTTAACCTTTTTGGCTTTTTCCCCCCCTTAGAATGAAGGTTAAAAAACCCTTTCAGTATGTGGAATCCTTGGATGAAATGTGCTTTGAAAAAAAATGCTCTGCTTGACTTACTTCACTTAGCATAATCCCCTCCAGTTCCATCCATGTCTTTGCAAATGGTGGGTATTCATCCTTTCTGATGGCTGAATAATATTCCATTGTATATATGCTCCACATCCTCTCTGTGCATTCATCTGTTGAAGGGCATCTCAGCTCCTTCCACAGTTTGGCTATTGTGGACATTGCTATGAACATTGGGGTGCAGGTGTCCCTTCTTTTCACTACATTTGTACCTTTGGGGTAAATAATCGAACATAATTTAAAGAAAATGCTTTCTCTGTTTACCTCGTTTGACACTACTCAGCCTTAGAATAGGGCCGTCAAGTTTTGCTTATTGAGAAAGCTTCCTGGAATGAAGATAGCTCTTCCCAGAGACGCAATTCCTGGGTATGTTTGGAGCGAGACTTACTTACGGGCCCTTGTCATAACGGGCACTTGTGTTACATTTACCTCCTTTGCTGGTGTTTGCAAAAGGAATGTTTAAGTTATCTGTTGTGGGAGGTTTCTGCCTTAAACATCTTTGTTTTCCTAATCTAAATGGATTGAAGAATCTGTGAAAATGAAATTAATGACAATTACTCACGGGGTTCGTCCAAATTTTTGTCTTCTGACTGGTTGTGCTTTTGTTGCCCCGCCATTGGTAAAACTTTGAGACCTATTGCTTCTGGGTGCAGGCCAGGTGTGATTAATGTGCTTGGTGAGAGTCATGTAATAAATCTATAAATCAAGTCATTTTGTTAACAGATATATATCCATCATTACACAGGCCAAACCATGGATTCTTTTGCAACGTATCTGTGAAAAACATATCACCTGGTTTCTTCACAGCTCTGCTCCCTTCCCATTAAGGATGCAGTGTTGAGGGGTCGCCTGGGTGGCTCAGCCGGTTAAGCGTCTGCCTTCGGCTCAGGTCATGAAGTCCTGGGATCGAGCCCCCATGGGGCTCCCTGCTCAGCAGGGAGTCTGCTTCTCCCTCTCCCTCTGCTCCCCCCCTGCGCCCTGCTTGTGCTCTCTCCCTCTCTCTGTCAAATAAATAAATAAATAGAATCTTTAAAAAAAATAAAAAAGGGTGCAGAGTTGACTCTTCCTTGGCACAGTGGAACAGAGAAATCAGGAGGGTTTTATGGGTGCTGTCCCGAAGTTTTGATTCAGAACTGGAGGAAGACCAACGGGTATGAACTGGTCTGCATCTGGCATCAAATAGTTCATAACTTGAAGTCTGCAACCTAATTTTGGTGAGACTCTTGAGAACCACAAAGGAGGAAAACCACATGGAATTTTTAATAAAAGTCAACAATCCTAACCATACAGGAATAGGTAGTCACTCTAAATGTGGTAGTAAAATGGATGTTTCAAATGAAAGGTTGGTCCCCATGATTGCCTTCAGTTTTACTGAATGGAAAGCTGCTGTTATCACCATTATTAGTCAGGGCTGGTGCAGAAGTCCGCTCATGCGTTTAGAAAGTGCACAAAATACAAGGCAGGAATGCATATCATCAGCTTTTACAGATATTACCATTGCACACATGAAAAACTTGGGGGCATGTTTCCCGAACTGTAGAAATATTAAAAGGATTGCAGAATTGAGAAGTTATTTAGGAAACAACAGCAAAACCTATCAGGTGTGATTACTGTGCTTGGTGAGATTTATTTATTTAGAGAAGAAACATGAGTGGGGGGAGGGGCAGAGTGAGAGGGAGACAAGCTCCCCGCTCAGTGGGGAGCAAGACAAAGGGCTCGATTCCAGGACCCCCAGATCATGACCTGAGCTGAAATCAAGAGCTGGATGCTCAACAGACTGAGGCACCTAGGCGTCCCTCCAAGATAGCATTCTTTATATAAGTAAGTAACTGGAAAAAAAACAAATAGAATAAAAGATTATCATAATAAAAATAAAAATAACTTATCTACAAATACATTTCGCAGTACTTGTGAACTACCAGGGTAAAGATAACTGTAAAACTCCAATGAAGGGAATACAGGAGACTTAGATGAAAGCAAAAGACAGAAACAGGCCTTGTTCCTAGATAAGAATATTCAGTATTTATAGCTCTCTTAATCAATCTCCCTAATGCGGTAACAAATAAAAGGAGAGATTATTTTTATTTGGAGATAAAATACTAAAATTTATTTGAAAATAAATTAACAAGTGAAAATACACAGGGCAATTTCTAAGAGAATGAATAAAAGTACACGAGTCCCCACTAGGTGTTAGAATATTTTGTAATTTGGCAGAAGCTAAAACTGTTTTACTGGAATCTGAATACAAGTTGGATAAAGAAAAACAAAGTTCACAAATTATTCATGATATTTGTTTCCAGGCGAGGTGAGTTAATGAAAAGAATCAGAACAGCTTCCATCCCTCACTTGACTACTTACCATCCTCATTGCCGCAAAACAAGCTGGTTCCAGGTCAGCTGAATAAGAGCTGGCCAGTAAGATGGACTCAAGAGGCAACTACTACCATCTGGGAGAATTTTCCAGGTATGTCACTGCTACTCCGTACATGTAAGTATAGCATTGTCCCACTGTGGTTGTGCTTAGAAAAATACTGGAAGGAAAGATGGCAAATTGCAAAAAAGTGGTACCTTGCAGAATACGGCTATACGTGAGCTAAATTTTTTGATATGGTTCCTTATTTATCTTTTGTGTTTTTTTCCAGATTTTGTAAGAAGTTTCCAAGTCTCTGTTCAAATAGTGGTCTGTATCTCACTGTCCCCCTTGGGAAGGTCTGGTTGTCCTGTCCTGATCCAAGTCCTTTAGATCTGGCGATAAAAGGTAGAGCTACTCCCAGATCTCCCGTGGTTCCTTTGTACAGACGTTTTCTTCCTTTCATTAAATCTAAATATGTTTGCCTCTCTCCTTATCTGCCTTTTATTTACTCCCTTCCTTCCTTTGGGGGCTTTTCTGTCATTATCATCAAATATTTATTTTAAAATATATCAAATTTATCCACAGGCTCGCCCCCTAAATTGGTGTCCTTAGTAATAAGCTAATGACATGTGGGTGAAAAATGTATAGGGATAGTTCTTTTTTGTTTAAAATTGATTGAAAAGCATTATATTTTCATGGCGCTTGGCTTTATATCATTTGTCAATTAATCAAGTTATATGAGCAGGGAAGAGTCCTGTCTTCTGTGCTACACAGTTCTAGAGGTGAGAGAAGCAGTGAGCCATATGCACAGATTGCCCACAGAGGACGAGCAATACAGTTTCAGTAGAATCTCTTTGTCTTCTGCAATTCACCCTCCATTTCTCAAATTCTCTGCCTTTAACTCTGCTTGACTCTATGTCTTAGGACCTCCCCGCCTCCTGTTCCAGCATATGTTATTCTTGATTCCGGTTATTTCAAAGTCATGCCTGTTTGCTCACGGATTTCCTTAAGGACCCCCAACTTCTTATGGCAAGGTTTCGCATTTCTTTTTTCATCAAAAGGGGAAAATTATCATTTGCCAAATGATTTTTCTGTTTTTCAGCTCATCTCTAAATGACAGCTCATTATTCAGCCTGGGTTGTCAACAGCCTCTATCTTCCACTCTTGTTACTATAGTTTTTATCTGTGAGACATCCATCATTTTCAATTTTCTCACACCAGTGGTCTGCTAGTTGGCTGAATTTATTCCATCTCTAGCCATTTCCATTCTTATTAGACATGCCCTTAGATTCAGAGGCAGTAGCAAGCCCTGTCATCAGTAACGTGCAATTATTCACACTTTAATTTCATTCATTTTGTAAGCTAGAGGTTGGATGTCTGAGACTTCTAATTTCATTTGGTTTGTTCACTGAACTCAGTATGTTGCTCAGTCCAGCGATCTGCTTCCTGTTCTGTTCTCTTCCTAAGCCTGATATTTTCTTACCCAACAAGAGTTTGTATTTGATTTTCTCTTCATGTAGTTTTGTAAGGGGAACTTGCTACTTTTGTAAATTTTACTGACTTTCTTACAAGAGTAGATAAATAATAAATAATACATTATAATGTAGCACAATATAATCCTGGTTCCATTATTTCCTAGGTAGAACACATTTAAAATATTTTTTTAAAAAATCTGGCTTCATAAAAATCCCTGTTGATTTTTCACTTTTCAACTCTCACCTGTAATATCAAAGGTATCAGCATTACCATGTGACCATGTAAGGGTTTTACTTCTTTTTACTTTCACATTTCCAACTTCTGTTTATTTCATTCTTTATAGTCTTCACCAGTGGTTTTCAAACTTCAGTGTTTATCAGAATCACCTGGAGGGCTTGTTACCCCACAGACTGCTGGGTCCCACCCTAGAGATACTAATCCAATAGATCTGGGGTGGAGCAGAAGAATTTGCATTTCTAACATTTTCCAGGTGTTACTGACGCTGCATTACATCGATCTTGCTAATGTAAGGATTTTGTAAAAAAATATATATATATAATTTTTTCACTTAATTTTAAATTTTTACCAATGCTCTCCATTTCCTAAATTTTAAAATCTGATGTTTTCTATATAAAGCTATATCTAAAAGCTCATTACAACGCAGAGATAACTATGTTCCTGACCTTCCATGCATATCCCAATTCCTTTTCACAGAGCAAGTGTTTTTAACTCTCAGGATTCTTCACGAAAATCCGATCAGGTGTTGATCTGTCAGGGCAGCCGATGATGTCTGAAAGAACTGCACAATCAAAGGCTCTGGACTTGGGTCCTGTTTGTTTGGAACAATAGCTCTGAGTCTGTAGGGCTATCTTTGTTTACAAGTATACCTAGGACCAAACCTTTCTCAATACTCAGTTTCTGGGTGACTTCTTAGATTACCAGGCGCTGATGTCTCTGATCTCATAAAGTTCAATGACCGGCATCTGGAAGCTTGTCGTTATCCTCCTCTTCAGGCATTTTCCATTCAGAAGTCTACTTTTGTATTATTCATCTTGTTGGCCTAGTGGAAAACTATTTTCCCCTTCTCTATGCTACTGGTTCGATGTCCTGACATCCTTGGTGTTGGCTTTCAATCGTCTTAACTGGGTGTCACACCCATTCTTCCACAGGCTCAGCTGTGGCCAATGAGATACCTCCTTCCACAGAAGAATTGCGGTAATTGACAAAACAGGGCGGGGTTTAAACAACATCCAAAGAGGGGCCTCTTAATTCCCTGGTTTTGATTCCCCGCCACTCTGGCATCAAGCATTTTCTCTATTAACTCCACGATATGCAGCTTGAAAGAGGAAAAGATCTTGTGTGGGCTCACCTACTGAATCAATTATGAAGTGTGACTCCACGGCATGCAGATGTCTTCTCTCTGGAGAAACGTGGATTCCACACGGAATGGCTGTACTGCTCCCTGTTCTCATCCAGGAGGCCTGGAGGCAGTGTCTTCTCTGTGCCAGTGTTTCTGGGAGTCTGGATTGCCAGGTAGACGTTCGTGTCCTTAGAACTGGTTGATTCCTTAAATCTGTGAATTCTCCCATGTTCTTGGGGTCCCCCTAGGAGAGTTCTTTTATTGTAGGTTTCCTTCCTTCCTTCCTTCCTTCCTTCCATCCTTCCTTCTTTCCTTCCTTCCTTTCTCTTCCTTTTCCTCCATCCCTCCTTCCCTTTCTTCCTTTCTCTTTTTTTTCTCTCTCTCTTTCTGTCTCTTTCTGTCTCTCTCTTTCTTCTTTTCTCTCATGTGTTCACTCTCACATTATTATAACTATCTTTACCTAAGTATTAAATACAAATATTCTTCATTTATTTTTAACTATTTTAATATAATTATTTAAACTATTCTTTTTAAGACTGTGAGTCTTCTTTTTTTTCTATTATATACTGATTGGTTCTGTTTGCAACTTTTTAAACCTTCTCCGTTGAAGATCATTAACAGAAGCACTGTATTTTTACAATATGTACCTCATGATAATTATGAAAATAAAGCCATGTCAGTGTCAATAGTTAGAAAAAAAGAAATCATTAATAATATATGATGGCATCTGAGGGGGCTAATATTGAGTTACACTATTTTCCTTACCTCCAAATTTCGGAGTTTGTTGAGAACTAAGACACAAGCACTGGCAAATGCCTATCAGTATTATCAGTATATCAGCTTGTTACAGATAAGGTTTAATAGGAACTATGGTTGGGATCTGAGGCCAAATTGATTTTTCTAATTTCGTTCTAGATTTAAATTACTATCCATAGCCAAAATTGGATGACCACAGCTCCATTCCCCACCCACTCCAGCTTTGAGGACAGACCATACCCCTATAAACGCAGAGCTTGATGGAGGAGAAAATGTGTTTCTTGAGGAAAAGCCATTATGAAAGAGAAAGAGAAAGAAAGAGGGCCCTGGAAGGGGGAAAGTAGAGTATGCTTAATTCCTGCTCCTGAGATCCCTAGTCGATTCTATCTGAACAGAAATATTGCTTCTATCTAAATTTTCTGAGATACACAGCTGTCTAAGAGACAGTAGGTATAGAAAATATATATCATAGAGGTCAGACATAAATTGTAAAATTAAATTTCTTGAGAAAAAGTGCTTTTTTTCTCTTCCTGCATTTTCAATATCACAAGACAGTTGGGGATAATGCTCTTTGAAACATACAAATATGATTAACGATCCAAAAAAGTACTCAGGATTGTTTTTTAAAAGCAGAGATGCTGGGGCACCTGGGTGGCTTAGTCGGTTAAGGGTCTGCCTCTTGATTTTCGGCTCAGGTCATGGGATGGAGCCCTGTGTCAGACCCTGTGCTCAGTGCAGATTTTCTCTCTCCTCTCCCTCTGCCCCTCCCCCACTCACATGCTTGGGTGCTCTTGCTTTCTCTCTCAATAAATAAATAAAATCTTAAAAGAAAAAGCAGTGGTACTAAAACAAAAATAAAAACAGCTGCACAAAGGAAAATAATTTGGTAAGAATACTTTCAAAAACCCACAAAATCGATTGGAATTTTGACCTCCTTAGAATGAGCTTGGATACAGTAAAGTTGAAGAGGTTAGACATGTAGATAAATTAAGAAGCCTTGCAACTATTGTATAGTACTAATCAATTGAACTCTTAGGGTAAATTTTATGATTTTGAGATTTTGTTCATAATCGTTATCCTTAAGGCAATGAAATACTCTCTTGGGACCAATTTCACGTGACTATCTGAAATAGCTTGAAATTATGCATTCTGTTGGCATATAATCATGCAGGATAAAGATATCCATAAGGCACGCTCACTTTGAGATCATTTCAGCATTCACGTTCAACAGATGGACTGCAGAGATCTGCCAAAGGAAAGAAGTTGACGAGGCTGGAAATATTGCCATTACCTATAAGGACAAATTTCAAAGGAGGATTTTTGTCTACCTATCTCCAATAATTTTAATGAGCATACATCTATATTTTAGGGCCCTGTGGGTGCTCAGGCAATACGTTCAGTCTTGCTCTTCCAGGCTTCATAAAGAAAGATGAGTGCAGTGATTGCTTATTTTAAGTTATATGTTAATTTAATTTGAATTAGAGTTAATGAAATTGCAAATATTTGCCATTAATTCAATCACTTTAAATCATTTATTCATTAACATTTATTGAAAACAGGTACTGTACATCATAAATTATAGGAGATATAAAACTGAATATGACATTGTGTGTCTTCAGTCAGGAAATTCATAGGTCCGTTGGGGAGACAGGCTTGCAAACTAATAATTAAAATCTCTATATTTATAAAGTATGAGAAATAATACCAGGCATTAGCAACACAGAAGTACACTAGTCCATCAGTTGCACAAAACAAGTAATCAACTCAGAAGAAATCACTGAAGTGTTCACAGAAATATAGAGAAAACACATTTTTCACGATATACTTTTACAACATTTGAATACAATCTCTAATGTGTCATGTAAGATAATTTTTCAGATGACAAAATATTAAGCACAGCTCATTGAATGGACAAAGACTATTTACTTAGAGATATTTTATTACAAAGAAGAAATGAGTAGATTTTTTTGTGTGTGTGTTTATGTTTTTGTTGTGGTGGTTTTTAATGATGGAAGGGGATGGCCTGGCATAAAGGAAACTCTCAAGGACTTTCCCTGTGACTTTGGTTACATCAATTTTCAGGATAAGCCCAATGTCAAATTTTGGGATTCAGCCGGTAGGATCTATGCTTTCATTCTTTCCTCTAAGTTTGAAAATTTCATAATTATGAGATTGGATTTTGCCAAAAATGTGAGGCATTTTCAGGTTATTTTTCTATGAGTTGGAAACTCAAAACATATATGATGAGAAGGCAAAAGATTTGTGTTTCTTTGTTCTGAAGAACCAATTTATAGGCCAAGTTGCACAAATAATTGTTACTCACTAGATGGCAGAATACTAGCAGAATACTCTGGCATGGTGTGGCTGGTTTCATAAATGTGCTGGGTAATTTGATTTAAGGGCCTCTGTGTCGCTGCAAAATTCAATGACTCATTCTTCAGTGACATTAAATATATACGAATATTCTGAAATATCCCCTGCCATGGATGAAGGTAGTTTCTATAAATAAATAGAATCTTAGATATGTAGGGAACTTTTTATCATCCTTGTTTCCTCTGGCATGGCCCTAGACCTGTGCCGCCTTCTGTGTTTCCTAGGACAGTTTTCATTATAATTCTTCTGGCTTCCTAACTCATAAACCTAGGAAATATTCTTGAATCCTTCTCTCTCTCGCCCACCTTTAACATAATATTAAATATCATGAACAAAGGTCAACAGCTGGCCTTTGTGATTGGTACCCCCCTTAGTTTTTCCTCCTAATACATTCAAGGCACTACTCCGGTTAAGCCATCATCATTTTTTACACAGTCTGCTGTTAACTATTTCCTACCTGTCTTTTCTGCCTCGAGTCCTGGTGTGATCAAGCTAACCACCATACTGCCTCAGCATGATCTTTCCAAAACACAAATTTCATGGCGTCGGGCTATTTTTAAAATACTGTAGCCTGGAGTGCCTGGGTGGCTCAATTGGATAAGCATCTGATTCTTGATTTTTAGCTCAGGTCATGATCTCAGAGGGTTGTGAGATTGAGTACCTGCTGGGCTCCGTGCTCAGCAGGAGTCTGCTTGAGATGCCCTTCCTCTCCCTCTGCACCTCCCCTCACTCTCTCTCTAAAATAAATAAATCTTAAAATAAAATATTGTAGGAATCACTTTTTACCTATCAGGCAAAAAAAAGTAAAAACAAAATTTGATGAAAACTCCCATTGGCAGCCATGTGGGGTACTAAGCATTCTCCTACAGTGATGAGGGGGCCACCGAACATTTCTATTTGTAACAGGCCATTGTACAATATTTTTAATATTAAAAATAAATATTTCCTTTGAACAATTCCTCTGCTATTAATTTTGTTGCAGTGTTATTTCTAAGACCCAAGCCTGTCAGGAACCTCTATATTAATCAATATAGGAATGTTTTAGTTTGGAATGTTTACATAATAGAACACTGTGTAGTGAGAAGAAAGCAGATCAAAATGTGTTGATAAGGAACCATCTTCAAGTTAAATTACTGCTTGAAAGAACAAGGTGCAGAGTCGAATGTAAAGGATGAGTCATTTGTGGTAGAATATTTACTTCATGTTTTTTCCACGTATCATACAAACCCATGTACACGTGTGAAGCACTGGAGCGTTAGTGGCAAACAGTGTAGGTCCTGGAGACATAGTTGCTGGGTTCAAAGCCTAACTTTGCACTTACTAGTTCTATGACCCTGAGCAAGTTAGTGAGTTTTTCTGAGCCTCGATTTCCTCTGTAAAACGGAAAGGACAAAAGTAGCGCACCTAATAGCCCTGTTGTGAGGATTAAATTGGGTAATAAATATCACTTACTTTGAATAACATCTGATACATAATAAGATCTCCATTTAGTGTTCGCCGTGGATTTATACATTAGTCAACTTCTTCCCAGAAGGATATGTAAGAAACAATTTTGGAAGATGGTCTAGGGGCTAAGGGATGTATTTTTTTTTTTTTTTAACATACTGCACAAGTATCATTAAAAAGGAAATATCTCTAAAAAAATCTTTTAGTGGTTCTCCATTGCTTTTGGGTGAATTTGAAATTAATTGTGTCATTCAAGACCTTTCATGACCACTAATAGTCTCCCTGTTTGGCTTCACTTTGTGTGCCTCTCCTCTGGTCACAGGATTTATTCAACATTCTTTGAAGCTGTCATGTCCTCACAGATACTCTTTCCTCTGACAGGATGCCCTCTCACCCTTCTAGAAAGCCCTTGCCTATGCTCTTGTGCCTCTTCACAGGCTCTCATAGCACCTCGAGTGTTCCTGTGTTATACAGCTTATTTACCTGGTGATCACTAGTTCAAATATCTACCTTATCCATTTATTGTAAACACCCAAAGGCAGGAACTACATCATTTTTTATCTTCATGCATTCATTAGTGACAGTGACCAAGTATTTGCTTAATAAGTATTAAAATAATGAATTAATGTACCGTAAACAAAATCTACTCCCGCTACAGACACCCAGAAATTCCTGTCTCATGGATGGAAAACAGAAACCTCACCGGGTACTTCAAACTGGGTGGATTAGGGAATTGGTTACACAGGTGTAGGACTGCTCATTGGGTAAAAAGTGATACCAAGGTATCTAAGTCAAATGACTGCAAGATGTTACAGCAGTCCCAGGAAAAACTAGGGTTATGGTACCTAGAAGTTTGATGGAAGGACTCAGTGGGGCTGGTGCTTTAAAACTGGAGGGAAACTACAATTTGTATTGAGATTCTAAACAGGGGATGTGGTCTGGTGAGCGTCAGACCTCTGAAGGTGGTGTGGCCTAGGGGGCACTCAGATTGCTGACATGGAAATGACAGGTGGGTGTTGAATTGTCCCAGACCGTGGCCCAGTTGGTAAGCACATGGCTTGGCTCTCCAACTACCAGTGTAATACTGCTGGCTATTG
The DNA here is from genome assembly GCF_037043125.1 of Eumetopias jubatus. NCBI lineage: Eukaryota > Metazoa > Chordata > Mammalia > Carnivora > Otariidae > Eumetopias > Eumetopias jubatus. The sequence continues at coordinate 95,654,950 of NW_028274812.1, forward strand.
TTGGTGCCTTGAGGGTGCTTGGAGAAGCTGGGGCTAGGAGTGTTGAAGGGAGGGAGGATGGGTCAACAGTCTGCAGCTACAGGGACAGTGCCAAGAGGTGGTGGAGAACCGGAAGGTGGTCTTTTCTTTCTTCCTCTTGCTTACAGTTCTCCTCCACTGAAGGATAACCTCCATTTTTCTTCCACTGCAATTTTCCGCCATTGAAAGATCTTAACAGGAAGCCAACTGGCAAGGAAGTCTGGGAACTGTAGTTTGAAGAATTTCATCTCCACCACCTCAGAGGAGTACACAGAAGGTTGGACTGGTTTCTGAAAGACAATAAGTAGCTCCAGAGTGGGAGGTGTTAAGATTTCCTGTCCTTCCCAAAGTTGAATTTGTAGACCTGAAATACAACTGACAGAAATCTATCTCCGCTTTAAGTTCCTGCCTCATATTTTCTGCAAAAAGACTTCAAATTTATGTAACACTTCATGATTTTTCACTGTAGTTTCACATACATTACCTCTTTTTGAGCTTTACAACACAAATAATTGTTTCCATCTTATATGTGAGCTTAGATCACCTTGTAGTTCTTAGAGGCTTTGTTGTTGTTGTTGTCGTCTTGTTTTCAAATTTAATTTAAAATATTTTTAGACTTACAAAAAAATTGCAAAGTAGTACAGAAATGTATTACCAACAGCAATGTATGAGTGTGCCTGTTTACCCAGCCTTGCTAACAGGTTGTGTTTGCACACTTTCAAAATTTTGCCATTCTGAAATATCTCAGTGTTGTTTTAATTTACATTTCCCTAATTATGAACGAGTTTGAACATTTTTTTCATACCTTCAGGATTAGTCTTATTTATTTCTTTGAATTGTCTGTATTTTTTTTTCATTTTCCTGCTTGATTGGATCTTTGTCCTTCCATTTTAAAGCATTGTTTATATATTGAGAGTTTTAACCCTTGTAATATATGTTGAAAATATTTTCAGTTGCTTTTTGACTTTACCTATGGTATTCTTTGCAATAAAACATGTTTTTAAATTGTTATGTAATTAAATTTATTCATTTTTTTAATTGTCCCCAGATTTGGAATGAACATCAAAAAGCCTTTTCCTACCCTGTAGTTAAAGAGAATTCTTCCATGCTTTCCTCTAGTACTTGCATGGTTTCAAATTTTGCATTTAGATCTCTAACCTATTTGTAGTTTATTCTTGTGTATGGTGCAAAATATGCATGTGATTTTTCTCTTTTCCCAAATGAATACCAAGTTGTCCTAGCAAAATTTATTAAAGTATCTATCTTCCCCCAATGATTTTAAGATTCTACCTTTATCATATACTAAATTTCCATGTGTGTGTGTGTGCACGAGTGTGCATGTTTATATATATATTTGAATTTATTTCTGGGCTTTCTATTTATTTCACTGGTATATGCACCTTCATGAATGAGTACCAACCTGTCATAATTATAGACACTCTCTATTATGTTTAAATATCTGGTTGGGTTAATCCCCCCTCATAGTTTTTCTTTTTCCGTGTTGCCCTGAATATTTTTGCATTTTTAATATGAATTTTAGTATCAACGTTTCTAATTCCATTGAAAAAAACACTTATTTTTATTGGGATTGTATTACATTTATAAATTAGTGCTGCTGCATTATCCTATATAAGAATAAGTGATGTTTTCCCATCTGTTCAAATTTTATTTTTGTGTCTTTTAGGCATTTAAAAATTTTTTATCATAAAATCAAATTGGTTGAACACATTTCTTGTTTAAATATATTCTTAAGTATTTCTCTTCTGCTATTAGAGATGAAAGTTTCTCTATCATATATCTCTACTTGGTTATTGTTTGTATATTTAAAGACCATTAATTTTTTATGTCAATTTTATATCCTGCCATCTTACTGAATTATTTCTGAGTTAGTTTTATGATTGATTCTAAGATTTTCTGGATATATTATTGTCATCTGTAAATAGAAATAGTTTGACTTGTTTTTCAGCCCATACTTATGCCTTTATTTTGTCTGTATCAACTGATACCTCTAGTACAATGTAGAATAGTTGTTGAGATAATGGGCATACTTGTGTTGTTCCTGTTATTAGAGAAATGTTCCCAGTGTTTTTCCACTAAATTAGATACTAGCTTTAAGACTAAGGTATACATATTTTACAGTGTTAAGAAAGTATCCCTCAGTTCTTATTTTTGAGTGTTTTTTTTTATCATGAATGGATTTCAATTTTATCAAAGGCTTTCTTACTATCAATCGCAACAATCCTATGATTTTTACCCTTAGACTTATTAATGTGGTATATGATATTAATGGATTTCCGAATATTGAACCAACTTGCATTTTTAAAATAAATCCAGTCCTTGATTATTATCTTCTTGATCGGGTGCTGGGTTCTGTTTGCTAGTATTTTATTTAATGTTTTCGCATGTGTATATGCTGGTGATAATGGTCTTTAATTTTCTATATTTTTACTGTCTTTCTCAGGTTTAGGTATCAGTGTAATATTTGTTTCATAAAAGGAATTTGGGCATTTCCTTCCTTTTTTCTGGAATAATTTATAGAGCATTAGGTCTAGCTGATCTTTGAAGTTTGGTAGACTTCTCCTTTGAAACCACTGGAGGTTTGTACTTTTTTTTTTTTTTCTTTTTTTTGGAGTAGTTGCTGTAGTGGCCCCTCAAATACTGTGTTCTAGTCCTAATCCCCAGAACCTGTAAAGGTGGCCTTATTTGGAAAAAGAGTCTTTGGGTCTTTGCAGATAAAATTAAAGATCTCAAGATGAGATCCTCCCAGATTAAAATGGGCTCCAAATCCAATGGTGGGTGTCCTTAAAAGAGATGGAAAAGGAGAAGACACACAGACATAGAGGAAAAGGCCATGTGAAGACAGAAGTAGAGAATGGAGTTACACTACCATAAGCTAAAGAATGCCAGGAGCCACCAGAAGCTGCAAAAGGCAACAATAGGTTCTTTTCTAGAAACTTCAGTGGGAACGTGGCCCTGATGACACTTTGATTTCAGATTTATGGCCTTCAGAACTGTGTGAGAATAAATTTCTCTTGTTTTTTTTTTTAACCAGGTTTGTGATAATTTGTGAAAGCAGCCCTAAAAAACTAATACAGTTCCTTAGTAACTTCACTACTTTAATGGAGATGGTCTTTTAAAGCATTCTAATGTTAATGGGTCAACTTTGGTAGTCTGTATTTCCCTAGGAGATTAGTTCATTTTATCTGAGTTTTTAAATGTATTTGCATAGATATCTGTAAATTATTCTCCTATGATTTAATTTTTTTCTTGTTTCAGTATTTTTCTCATGACACTGTTTTTTGTAGTTATCCTTCTTTTGTTGATCAACTCAGCTAATGATAGCTACTTTTTAAATTTTTTCAAAAAAACAGGATTTTAACTTACAAATCAGATACACTATTTTCTATGTTGTGCCTCAGTTTTTGCTTTTGAAAATTATTTCCTTTTGTACTTTCTTTTACCTTGCTTTGTTCTAAATTCATCTATTTTTGTTATTTCATTTTTACTAATAAAAGTGTTTAGTGCTATACATTTTCCTCTGATCACTGCTTTAAATGGGTCCTGCAGACTCTGATACGTAGGGTCATTGTCCTCATTATTTTCACCCAAGTGTTGCTTAATATAAGTTGTTGTTTTGTTTCTTTTTTTTTTCAATTTCCTTCTGAGAAGATCTGTGCTTGGAAATATAAATAAAATTAGTCCAAGTCCCCAGTCCTCATACTATCAAATGTATAATGATTGTCCTGTGACTTTTGTGAATTCTCAGTGTAGTAGAAAAGTCCTATATAGCCCGAGGTAGGTCAGCAACATCTAATCTGAGAAGCAATACAAATATTTGGAGAATTTCTTCTCTTGGGTCTAGAAGTGAAATATTAAGGAGTAAGACAATTGGTCCCATTTTCTTTCCTCTATTTTCAATTGCATCCAAATAAATGGACTTTGCCCGTGACCTTTTTCTCATAGTCCCCCGTGGGAAGATTGTTAGTTTTCCACAGTCCACTTACATGTTTTAATAAAACAAAAACAGGCTAGATTTAAATGACAAAAACTACCTCATAAGCCAATTCACAACATGTTTATTGAAAGCATAAAAGTTTTGTTTTAACAGTAAGAAATGAGTTTTTAAAGAATATGTTAATAAAATTTCAGACACTTTTGTAAGAAATTGTATGTATTAAAGTTCCTAACTAATTAAATTGCATGACTTTATAAATTAGTGAGCTTTATAAACTAGTGAGTTTAGCTTCAATTTTAATATTCAGAAGAAATCTAAAACCAATAATAAATACCCGTCATCCTAGAGAAATTATTTTTCTCTTTTTAAATTTTATTCTTTTTAAGTAGGCTCCACACCCAGTGTGGGACCCAACATGGGGCTTGAACTCACGACCCTGAGATCAAGACCTGAGTGGCAATCAAGAGTCAGATGCTCAACCGACTGAGCCACCCACGTGCCCCATCCTAGAAAATTTTAATTTAAACCTAAATTCAAAAGGTTTAATTGTATCATTTGAGAATATCATTTGCCTTTTTGTTTGTTATCATGATAAAATATAGTGCTGGTTTCCTTAGATAACACCTTTCATGAGTCCTAATATATAACATGAATGTTAACCTAATTTATTTGAGAGTAGTTCTAAATGAAGTGAAAAATCAGAAGCTAAAATTATTAAGGTACTAAAATATATTATCAAATAAATTAATAGGCACTGAATTCTTCTGTTTACAGAGGAAAACAAAGTAAAGACTTGGCCTATTAAATTATCAGTAAAATATTATGGGTATTGAATGGATATGGTGAATGGAATGAAAATAGTTTAAAATCCCCTTTGAAGAAGAATGAATCAGCAACATACTGGGAAAATGCAAAATTAAAATGAGTAGTAATTTCTATTGAAGGTCAGAGTTTAGGCTGAATGTTAACAGTGACTTCATCTTTAATTGCATGATGGAAATTTAACAGCTCAGTAGCATTCTCAGTAAGGTGCAATTTGATAATATTCAAATATAAAATCCATGAAAAGTGTTGAATAAAATAAAGAATATATACCCTACTTTATAAGGAAAATTAACTCCTGGGTAAATATGCCAGGTTCACAATTTACAACATTTAATTGGGCATTAATCATGTATAACATAGCACATTAGCTCTTGTGTATTTTAAATAAATACACTGAAAGGGAACATTTAAACAAATCATCTAAAGTTTATTTGGATGGTTCATGGGATTTGGAAAATGAGAACTAAAATTTATTATACAGGATCTTTAAACCTAATTCCTGCTTTGAATTGTGTTGGTAGAACCATGTAAATTTTAGTCCAAAGGATGATTTAACTCCCAGTTTCCAGATGAAATAGAGAAAGGAAATAGAGTGAAATCTATCTCTACATAAACAAATCATGCCCCTTATTAATAACGCTTCAGCTATACAGGATAAACTAGTAGGATTTATAATATCTCAATCCTATTACTCAGTAAAATCAAAAGAAAATGCAAATTGTAATCTAGGATTTTACTTGGCTAAATAAGAGATTATTTGGTTAAAGGGACCATTGTGTGTAAGATGAGGAGGAGCAATGGAAATTCTGAACAAGAACTCCAAGAGAGTAGGAGGAGATCATTTTTACCTTATCACATTTAATACTAGAAATACAAGGGAAAAGTGAGGAATGCAGACCCCGCAACAGTACTTTTCTTGTCAACCTTGAGGATGTCTCACCTACTTTCATTAGGATGACGAAGAGTTAGCATGTAGGTCTTGAGATATTTCCAGGGGTTGTTTCATTACTATACAGAATATATATATATATACACACACACATATATACACACACACATATATATATATAAATTTTCTAGAAGTTCTTGGAAATTATCAGGCTACTGGAGATTTTAAAGAACTGTGTTTAAAGAACACAAGAGATTAAAGGCATGTGCATTTTTTTAAAGATTTATTTATTTTAGAGAATGTACTTGTGAACATGCAAATGGTTTGGGAGGCAGAGGCAGAGGGAGAGGGAGAGAGGGAGAATCTCAAGCCGACCCCTACTGAGCATGGAGCCCAATGTGGGGCTCGATTCCACCACCCTGAGATCATGACCCCAGCCAAAAGCAGAAGTGGGATGCTCATCCAACTGAGCCACCCAGGTGCCCCAAAGAACTGAACATATTTAATTTTTTGCAATTCTCAGATTGATTTCCTGCTAACACAGTTCTGTGGCTTGAACACTTGCTAGTTCTAGGTGATGTACAGGGACACTAGGGAATTGTTTAGTTGCTTTAGAATCGTTCAAGACCTCCTAGGTGGTCTCAGTTCTGTGAAGTCAACCCTTCCCTGAACACCTAATTTGAACTAAAGTGCAGCTCAAACAACTACCACATAACAATTTAGAATTTCAACATGAAATTCCCTGATTTTGAAATCATATACCTCCTCTCATTTTCTGTTCTTTACATTTCAATGGTCATCTCCTTTTTCCATTTTGGAAATTGTCCAGAAAATTGGGCTGAATTTGCTGCCATTGGATTGGGAAAGTAAGCAGAGGAGATTCATATCTTCAAATATTTACAGAAAAACTGCTAAGAGGTAGGCTATAGGATGGTGCTGAAATGTTTTAATTCTTCAGAAAACCTCTAGTGATGCCTCAAAAATTTGTGACAGAGGGAAGAATTTTGTGCAAATATCATTAAACCACACCCAATCTGGCTAATTCTGTTTTGGGGGAACAAGAGAGACAATGCCTCTGAAATTAGAGTAAACTTACCAGATATCCAACAAAAAGAGGGCTTTGCTCTGTTTCCAAATATTCCAATATTGTAGTCTAACCAGTCCACATTTTAAATAAATATGTCAGCCTTGTTTTTGAAAAGAAAAGAGAATATTCATACTTGAAGAATTTTTATGAAATTCATTCAGCTTCACCATATATTGGTGTTTATGAATTTTAGGGATTTTAGTTGATTTAATATTTTTGGCTTTTTCCATTATTAACAACTTTTCCCACTACACTGATGTTATATCATTTGCCAAATTAATTGAATATATTAACTTTTCATAGCCATCTGACATAGAGAATCAGTATGGTAATATGGATATTGGTCCTTTTATATGTTCTTGTATTATCAGGCTATTTTAATATTCTGGTGCCAGTCAATATGAACAACTCTTTGTTCATTTGTTCATTCATTCTTTTACAGACCAGACTCCAGTGGGAAGGTCTGCTCATTGTTTTTTTCTAAAACTTGCTGCCTCCCCTGCCCAAACTCTACTAAAGAATCTGGACTAGGAACCAACTAAAGCAGGCTTGCTACAACTAGTGAGAAACTGCAACATTTTGAATTTTGTTTCGCTAGCATCCCTGTGTACTTTTGTATGAACTAGAGAAATGGACAGAACACAAGAGATTAAAGGGATGTGCAGAGAGGAACTAAGCCAAAAAATGGACAAAGAGCCTGACTGCATTCTAGTTCCAGGTGTCAGGTGTATCTGAGATCCAATTCTAGTCCTACTTTAGAATGGTGACAGGTTCCAGTATCCTTTCCATAAATTCCCTTGCATTTAATCTACTTTTGGTGGGGAACCTCTTACTTGAAGCAATTTACTTCTAGCCAATACAATTCAGTATTACCAAATGGATATTACTGGATTGCTAATAGTTACTGGGCTCCCAGTAGGTGCTGGGAAACAAAGATAAATGAGACCTGGTCACTGATCCTCAAGCACCCCTGATTTACACAAATGCTCAAAAGCACAGGGGAATGCACTATCTTAAGTAGGGATGGCTTTCTCATAATACCTAAAAAGGTCAATAGGGGTCTCTCATGATTCACTGAACCAGTGTTCCCAATGACTTACCAAAGCACTAAGTGTTAACGGACTCACACCCTTTCTTTTCATGATCTTGGAAGTAGGTTATACTAAGCATTTGCCTATGAGCAAATGAGAAGGATTTGACTTTATAGTGCTAAAGCAACTTTTACAATCCCCTCCAAGTCTGAAAATATTTTCTTAGTAATTCAAGAGTTGAAGTTTCCATTTCAAATACAGAATTATCATCAGAACAATTGTCTTCGTTGTTAGTGATGGGATTGCAGTATACTCATGGGCTGCTAGAAGGCACTGTAAGATAAGAGATTCTCCTACATAAGGTACTTCCATGTGTATCAGGACTGAAGGACACATAATCTGTAAGAAATAGAAAACATAGATGAAAATGAAAGTGTTGCCTGTTTTCCTGTTGGTGATATTCTCACTGGCTATAGGATGAATTATTTTCCTCTCTTTTGTGTGAAATTCTTAACCATAGAAGAGACAGCTTAGCTCTTGGTTTTCAGAAATATTTTGCTGACTTCTCTTATTCAGTTTTTGTTGTCTGAAGCTGCGTATATGCTATGGGCTCAGTGCCATCTTCACTTTATTGCCCTCTATAGGTTATTAGCTGGGTGGATGATTAAAGAAAATAAGTTAATGAGACTGGTCGGGTGATGTGCCCTGGGCTAGGTTTTGGTGAAGCAGACCTATATTTGCCATCACAAAATATCCCCACTGGGTGGATTATATAACAGAAAACTTTTTTTTCCGCAGTTCTGGAGGGCAGAGGTCTGAGATCAAGGTGTTGGCAGGGTCAGTTTCCTCTGAGGCCTCTCTCCCAGACTTACAGATGGCCGTCTCCTCCCTGTGTCTTCACATGGTCTTCACACAGTGCCTATCTGGTGTCTGTATCCTAATCTCCTCTTCTGATAAAGATATGAGTCCTATCAGATTAGGACTCACCCATATGATCTTACTTTATTTTAATTACCTTCCAATCCAGTCACTTTTGAGGTATAAGAGGTTAGAACTTCTACAGGTGATTAGCAGGTGGGCAAGGAAAGAAATCAGGCTAATGAGATGCATCATATGATGTGCCCTGGGATAGGAATCCTGGGAACCAGACCGATTCTGCTGCTATGTTAAAAAGAGAGGCAGAAAAGTAGACTTGTGGGTGCCCAGGCCTGGACCTGGGCTTAGAAGCTGTTTGGGGATATTGGGTTTTCTGAGATCTGGCCCTGTTTTAGATCATGGTGTAAAAATCTTTCTTAATCCCTTCATGTATCAAAAATTATTGGCAAGCCTCATTAATGTCATGGATTGAAGTGTGTATGTGTGTGTGTACCACTTCCTAAGTCAAGTATTTCTTGGATGTTCATTACTAAGTACCCTTCAGACTTTAGCTTACAGGGAGTGAGTTTGCCACTAAAATACATGTAGGTAGCTCTTTGTGTTTCTCTTGAAGCATGGGTCCTTAGAGAGTTATATTCTCTGTTAAACACCAAAAACAGCCCACTTGGTAGAGGGACTGCTAACCATCAGCTGTTAAGTAGTGCCGCCTCCTCTAAAAAATGAAACACAAAAGAAGAGGGCCATCTGGGATACAAGAAAATGTTTTTACAAGTCTCCACAGGATCCTAACAAGAGTGCATGCAGTGAGAGAAAAGTCCAAATCTTTGGAAAACCAAAGGGTAATTGAGAAAAAAGAAAAATATTTTCTGAAGAGAAGGCTGACGAAATCACTTAATACTTCCCATATGATAGACGTTTTCCAGTTAAAATCAGTTTTGTTGTTAATCTGTGTATCTAATGTTGAAGTATTTATTTTCAAAGATTTGTTTGTGGCTTTCCAATGTTTTCTCAAAAATTATTCTATGCAACACGCCATGTACTTTACTCCTAAAATCGTTAATGGGTCAGGAGGTTGGTAAAGTTTATATACTGAGTGAGCTGCTAGACTGTGTAAGGCGAGCCTGAGAAGTTATAAAAAGTGCTTTATAATCACTGAAATCTTTAGTAGTTTCGCCTACAAAACTGTAGCATGGCAACAATCATTTGAGGAATATAGTATTTTCCATGAACTATAGAAAGACTATTTAAGGGCAACTTATTAATGCAATACAGATTTTACAAATTTGTTCTAGAAGTGGAGCATCTTCCATTTAATTAGCCTTTAAATATGGGTCTGGAAAAAATTGGATGAGCCTTCTTATATTGGGAGGGGAAAAGTTGGTCAAATGCCATTTCTTTGAAATGACACCTCTTAATCATTCGTAGTGGCACAGAAAGAGATTTGAATTAAAGAAAAATTAACATAGAATCTTAGAAGTTGGACTAGCTGCTTGGAAAGACTCTATATTCATTGGCTTTCTAAGAGTAATGATTTTTTATACGTTGGCTCATAAGCAGGGAAGGGGTAAGCATTCATTTGAGCACAGTTCTTGGGTAGCCCTAAATAATAACATACACTCAGTATAGTATGTTACCTGGTAGGAAACTTACATGCTTAACCACAGCTCCTGGTTGGATACTTGATTCATGCTTCTCAGGCACTCCTTGTTTTAACTCCTGGCTGCTCTAAGTATGAAAAACCATTTCATCGCCACTTCAATTCCAGACTGTTTCCTGATGTGTGTGTGTGTGTGTGTGTGTGTGTGTGTGTGTGTGTGTGTGTGTGTGTGTGTGGTTTGAAGGGATTTTTTTTTGTCTGATTATTTTTCTTTGGCCCATCTTATAAAACAAATGTAAAATAAGAATTTCCACAAAGAGTTATGAAATTCAGTAATCTGGTAGCGAGTCAACGTAAATAGATGTAATTAAAATTTGTGCTGCGTAGTGGATTGGAGTGCAGGCTCTGAGTCAGGCTGCCTGGGTTCAAACTCTTACCCTGCCAGTGTTATCTTGAGCAGGTTATGTCATCACTCCTTGCCTCAGATTACTCCTCAGCAAAATTGAGTATAAAAATAGTATGGTTGTCTTGGATGCTTGTAAGAATTGAATCAACGAGTACACATAAAGAACTTGCAGTAATATATTATCATATTGTGAGCCTGGTGAAAGTGATAGCTATTGTTTGCCATATAAAGTACCTATAATTAACCATCCTGGCAGACTTTTTGTGTTCTAAATATACATGGTGCTCCGGATCTTTCTTGATAATCTTGATCAGAGCCTGTGCAGATCTGATATGTTTGCATGGACCTTTGGGGAATATCTACAGACCCCCGTTTCTCCAGAAAGCCAGCCTCCCTCCCTCTGTCCTTCACTTTTTCCTCTCTTCTTCCCTTCATCATCAAATATTTATGTACCAAATTTTAGGCATTACACTGGGGTCACAGAGATTAGTAAATCTAAATCCTGATTTCAATGAACTGATAGTTTAGGTTGAAGAGGGGATAGAACTGGGGGCATAGATAAGTAAATAGACAATTTCAGTACCACCTTGCACTGCTATAAGAGAATTCAGCACCAGGTTCTAGATGAAGTGCTATGAGGGGCATCTAACCCAAAGTAGGGCAGTGGTCTGGATGAGAGGAGATAGCCTTGGGGAAAAGTTTCCTGGAGAGGTAAAATCTGATTCAGCCTGGGTCCTGAATAATGAATAGGAATTAACCAGGTTTGGGTGGAAGAGACACAGGTGGTTAGGCAAAAAAGATGAAGGAAGACATGGTATAGGGAGATGCATGTTAGCATGTTGAAAGATCTAGAGGTGAGAAGGCGTTTGGTGTATTTGAAAGATGCAAGTAGATCAGTGCGGTGTCAGAGTCTTCTGAGGAATGGAGGGGGCCACCTTGTAAAGGCCTGTTTTGTCCATGTTAAAAAATTTGGAATTTTCTCAAAAACTTTGAAAGAGGCATTAGAGATTTTAGGCAGGAGACTGGAAGGAACTGACTTAGCATCTTCTTAGCACTGTAGAGAATAGATTTGAAGGTGCTAAGATTGAGAGTAAGGAGGTTGGATGTAAGGACACTATAACAATGTGCAAGAGAAACTAGAGCCAGAGCTTAGGCAATATCAGTGAGTTGAATGAAGTGGATAGGATGAGGAATGTAGTTCTCAGAACTCCGTGGCTGCTCAGATTTGGTAGATGAGGAAACTAGTGATGCTTGAGAATGACTTTCACTGGCTAGATTGCAACAACTGTGTGGTGATGAAGCCACTCGCCGAAATAGGTAACTAAAGGTATCGGGTTGGCATGCCTGCATTCATTTCTCAAACTTTGAATGTGTGCTGCCTATAGAATGTTTAAATGGAAATATCTATAGGGTCTGGAGCTCAAAAATACATGGAATAGAGAGATTTAGGAGCCATGAACGTATAGATTAATTGTGGAGACCTGTGATTACATAGTAGTATGCAGGAGAGAGGTGTGGAGCAAGGTGATGATAAACTAAAGAATAGATTTAGAAGCATCAACATTTACCCTGTGATAAACTTTGTACTTGGCAGGTGGGGTGGATACTATGAGATTGCTATTGAAATCCAAGTGGATATGGGAATATTCTAGTCAAATGATCAGGATAGCAGCTATAAACCTCAAAGGAGCGGAGACTTTATACATGAACATGGAGAGACAAAGGACTAGGGTGTGAGAGAGAAGTCACCACTCAAGAAGGCTATGGCAGGAATTATCTCTGAGGAGATCCAGGTTTTAAGGAATGCAGGGAAAGTCTGATGATGAAGATGAGTTCACTTTAAATATAAGGAAGCTCTCCAGCAAAGAGAAATAGTTGAGTGTTAAGAGAAGTGGACAAATGGATTTTGGAAGCATAGCAGTGTACGGGAAGAGGAGAGATGGTCAGAGAGGTGGTCATTTGGTGGTGACCTAGGCTGTCAGTAGAAGTCTGATATGGAAATGTTCTCAGGCAGGTCCAGGCTGAGGTGGAGTTGAGGGTATTTTGACATTGGCAGTGTGGACCTTGATGTCTTGGCACTGCAGATTTCCCTCCTCACGTTAGAGGTTTGGCTCAATCAAATGTTCTTGTGATTGGACTAAACTAGATGTTTTCCCTTGATTCATGGTTGAGGAGCTTAGCAGAGTGTGATTCTGAACAGGCCCATTCTGTCTCTCTCTGCCCCGTCTCACCCACCCCCCCCATTTAGGGATGAGTTTTTAATTTATATGGTGCACTTAAAAAGGACGAGTATCCACTATATATATTCTTGGCACTTTGAATAGCTTATATTACCTCAATTATTTTACAAATAAACAAGATTTATCAGATATAAGTGACTTAGAGCCACATGGCTATGAAGTCACAGAGCAGGAATGACAGATGGAGTATGTCCTTTACTAAATCTTGTTCATTCGCTATTCAATGCCACCCGAGTTTCCTGGATGTCTTGAGAACCACTCAAAGCATCCTAGAACACAAGTGTAAAGAACCAGAAACTGAGTTGCTAAAACTTGACCTCTAGATGGTTGGAATTCTGGACGAAGTTGACAGCCATCCTGACACTCTCGGGAATTGTCATTAGTGACAAAGAGCCAAAGGACTCATGACTAACCCATCTTATTCAAACCTTAATTCACTGGACATTTAAGTGCCTATTTGGTTCAGAAACTGTCCTACGTACCCTATTAATCACAGTAATATTGACAGTATTTATTACAATTAGCATTTATTGAACTTTTACTAAAAACTAGGTACATGTTTTAACTCACTGAATTTTTCTGGGCTACCCATACGAAGAATGAACCATGATAACCCCTATTTTAGAGATGAAGACACTCATCTTTTTGTATTGTATTGACACTCAATACTTTTTGTGTTGTTTGTATTTTCTACAATTAGCATGAGTTAACTTCATAAAGAGAAAAATAAGCAAAAGGTAAATCAATCATTCAGTAAATAATATTATATCCAAATCCATGAGATCAAGGTTTGTCTGCCTTGGAGGAAGGAGGGTCTGGAGCATGCTTTTCCACCAGGTGCATTTTATCACATAATTGGCACTTCGCTAAGCCCATTAAACACCTTGTTGTTTGTCCAATAGCCCTTAACTAGAATACCAGGTACTTGTTATAAAAATAAGGCTGGGGCAAAATAGTTACTATTGTTTCTTTAGATCATTGACATATATTATTTGCCTACAAGATTGTGCGCTCATCCTACCTTTTTGTATGGGTAATCCTGTATTTCTGAGAAATTAGTCTACTTTAAGGTTTTGGGCTCTATAGGCTTGAATTCAAAGCCATAAATGATACTATAATGAATTCTACAGGTGTTAGTTAAGTATTCTGGGAAGAAGCCAGTGTGTTCAAAAGATAGGGGAACTGGAGAAGGAAAAATATTTACCTAAATGTAAAATAAGAAGTGTTAAGGTGATGTGAAGCTGTAGAAGATTTTAGAAAAGTTATTCAGTCTTTAGGGTTTGCTTATAGCCTGGGTAATCATATATGAGGTAAAGTGTTCGTTCTGTCACTCTAATATATTGTCATACCTGACATTTTAGTCTTTTCTTTTTTTGATGCACTATAGGTCATTATCTTTGTGAATATTTGTAGCATTATTTTGTCATTAGTTATAAAAGTAAGGTTGTCTTCTCTTAAATATGTCCTCTAAAAGGATTTCCTCTTTCTCCAATAGGATTCAATTAAACTTAGAGGTCATGATACTTAGTAAAATATATTCCTGGTTTGCCTTTATATATGAGACATGCTTTTATGGAAGTAGTTTGGAGAATACATAATCTGCGAAGCAATATCAAAATCTGACATATTGAGAAACAGAAGAAACTGGAAGATATTAGTGAAGGTTATATCCTAATAGATTTAAAAAATAGATAATCCAATACATTCAGAAAGATAATATGGACTAATCAGAAGCCCCTTAATTAGCTTATGTTCTATATCATTTATTAGCTGTTAATTATCTTTATATTTCATTTTTACCATATGTCTTTAAGGTATAATACCACATTTATGCAATATCCTCCATTAATGGAAATCTTTTTATCATTTTCACAACAATTTTACATTTGTTACCTTATCTGATGCTCACAAAGACACTTTTGAAGCCTGGGGAAAAACTGTTAGTCCTGTATTATGATATGCATGTAATTATCATTAATAATTTGAAACTAGTTTAAAAAAAGAACCCACCTATAATATCACTACATTACAACTATTACCATATATTTTACGCTTTCCAAGTTTTTAATCATATGTGTTTGTAATATGTAGCATATGCAGGAGGATATAGTGTAGTTCACGTATTTAATAAATATTTCTTGTCTGATAAGAATGCAGAAGAAAAAAGACCGTGTTTCTACCTTTGTGCAACTTATGTTCCAGTAGATAAAACAGTATGCAGATCTATTTATTTTGTTAATATTAAGTTAATATGTAATATTTATTAGGTAATGATTGGTGCCTTGAAGAAAAATAAAGGAGACCAGAGGTACAAAGTGAAGGGAGGTTCAATTTTATAGAATGTGGTCAAGAAATACTTTCCAGATGGGCTAATATTTGAGAAGAAACCTGAGTGAATGGAGAGTATGAATTTTGTGACATGCAGGGTGTAGGGCATTTCTGGCAGTGGGAGCAGGATAGGCAAAAGCCCTGAGACAGGTGTCTCCATGAAAAACTAATAAGGCCAAAATGGTTCAAAAGGACTATAGGTTAAGACAACATTGTTAAAGGGAACTATTTACCTCATTTTGCTGTTGCTGGCCACTGGAAGTTTGACTCTAATTGTCAGAAATATCCACCCAATTCAAGTATCTATCTATAAAAATATTTAAAGGGGAGATTTAACTTAGACTTTTCAAGGACTTCTAGATATGTTGACAGTTACTTAACCTATACCCTATGAACAGATTTATATAAATAATGTTAAGTCCTTCAAAGTTATAAAATGGTGTATAGTGGGTTTTTTTTTCCTTAGAAAGGATTTATTATCCTTAGAAATGATGTATAAGAAAATAATTTCTGTGACAATTTTGTTAGGTGTTTCTTCCATATTTTTACTTTAATTTGTCTTTATTCTATGATAGCTCTCCGTTTGACCCCTATTACTAAATCTTTGCTTATTATTTTGCTCAGAGTAGCATCTCAGCCCTGGGACTTATCAAATTGTTCACTCTACCTGGTGTAGGGTGGGAGGTATCTATATTCCTTGGAAAGTTGGTATTTATTTTCTTTAGAAAGATACTACGAGTGTTCAGATGGTTCCCCAAATTCACTATGGAACCATGGAGAATTCACTATGGGACCACTTCGTACAGGGAGAGTGAGTCCTCATTGTTCATTACCTAATTTCTTCTGTAACTCCTCAAGTTATTCTGAGACTAAAGCTCACCTTCATCTAAGAATGTATCATCAGGAAAATTCTTATGTTACTGGCATGGAAAATGGAAATCCTTTTCCCTGCTAGGAGATGGAGCTGGAGAGAAAGAAAGGAAGAGTGAGGGATAAGAATTGAGGTTTCCCTGGGAGGAGGAGACATGGTACCAGAGAACCTTGAAAAAGCAAGTTTGCTCCTCATCTCTGGATATACCTTGGGAAATTCCAAGCACCATACTCAGTGTGGTTTGAGGATCATAAGGCAGGGTAATAAATTGAATTGGTTAAGGCAAATGTCTAGGTAAGTAGGATTGAGCTAGTTGTCTGAGTATGGTGTCTAGGCAACCAGAAGTTTCCTGTGCCCTGCTGGCTGACCTAGAAGTGCTTAAAAGAACCAGATTGTACGACGGGGCTGCAGTGGAGGGGCAATGGACTTCAGCAGTGGATGCCAGCACAGAGACCAAATGAACCAGTTGAGGCCAAGCACATTTCAGCAGATCTGGGCAGAGAATTCTAAGTAACTAATTCAGTTAAACTTGATTGTAAGAGAAGGTAGCTTAACTTCCTGAGACTGTGTGTTCCCTTGGGAGGGAAGCAGGAAGAACGAGGGATGGAAAAATAAAAAAAATAAAAAATTCAGTCAGTTTTTATATGATAAATTTGAGTTACTAATACCCAAAAGAAACTATTGAATCTGAAAGGACCAGGCTCCCTTGAAAGTATTTAAAAGATTTTTTTTATCTACTGAGTAGAAATGGAAACTTGAGACAGATGACATCATCTTTGGATTTTAAAAGAGCATTTTTTGTACATCTGAGTTATAGTGTGCAAATTTCAACTCTAGCCATATTAGTATATTTGGCATACTATGCAGTGAAAGACTTATTGTAAGGCATACAAGCTTCCACAAGCCCTAACTGATGAATTTGTAGTTTTTAAACCACAAACAATCCTCAATAGAGGACACTTAAGAAATTTCAACAACTTTTCTTTACTTTTATGTCTTTGGATATTTCTACTCCCATCATCGTGTGGTCAAATTCTGGTTGGAATTCCTCCCAGGGCACCCCTAATGCATCTTTGTAAATCCTTTAGTTTCTAGAATTTAGTAGCATCTACCTTGGTTGCCTTGCTTCTCTAGTGTCTGCCCCAGCTCAGCAGTCCAGGATCTTGAGGTGGCCTCCTACATATCTTGAGCCTGTTGCAACTAGAATCAGTATATCATCCATGCACCTAGCTTCCCTCTCAAAGCTAAGGGTATTTACTCTGAATAATACAAAGCAGATTGTATAGCTAGAGAAAATCTTAGTGTTTTATTTTACATTGCAGTCTGAAGCTGGTTTAATGACTCTCTTGAAAGCAGTCACTTAAGAATTCCACCTCTTTCCATCAGTGTGACTACCGTCTCAGAATTCTTTGGTCCTAGTCACATAGATAACAGAAAGAGTATTCAAGAGACATTTTTGGGGTTAGGTCTAGAAGCAGTATACATCAGGGGTGCCTGGGTGGCTCAGTCAGTTGAACATCTGGCTCTTGGTTTTGGCTTAGGTTGTGATTTGCAACTGGGATCAAGCCCACATTGGGCTCTGTGCTCAGTGTGGAGTCTGCTTCAGATTCTCTCTCCCTCTGCATCCTGCTAACTCTCGTTCAAAGAGAGAGAGAAGCATAGATCAATTCCATTCACATATGCACAGAATTGCTTTCTCTTTTAAGAGCTGATATAACTTTTTAAATAAATGCATGTCTGAAGAGGGGCTGGGAAATATATAACATGTGGGTGGGTGTACACTTGCCTGCCATTGTCTCTCTTCTGAACATAGAAGATCAGGTGGCTTCTACCTCTGCACTTCCACCTCTCAAGGGAGACAACAGAAAACTCAAGCAGTCATCCACCTCAAAGCTCAGGACCTCAGGGCTGTTGTCCTCTCCATCAAGCTCAAATACACCTCCTCTTGGTCCTTTACTTTTTTCCTTTTTCTTTTCTTTAAGACTTATTTATTTTAGAGGGAGAGAATCTCAAGCAGATTCTCCACTAAGCATGGAACCTGTCTTGGGACTCCATCCCGTGACCCATGAGATCATGACCTGAGCTTAATTGACTGAGCCACCCAGTTGCCCCTCCTCTTGGTCCTTTAATCAACAAACTAAAATAACGAATCATCCCGCCCTCCCTCAACCCTCATCCCTTAGATACAGTATTGATCAGGATAGGATAAATTCAGTAGCATTCTTATTGGGGAAAAGGGAAGGAAGAAGACCCTTAGAAGTCATGGGTCCATGGCCATCCTGGGATCCTGAGCAACAAAGCACTGTAAAGCCTATTTGTGGTGGTGGGGAAAGCTCTTGGTTGGCCTTCTGTTTTGTTCTCTAGGAAAGAATGTCTTATCTGGTATCATTGAGCCTCTTTACTTTGCCCTCTGAGAGGATTTTCCTTATCCATTTTCTCCTTGGCCATATCTGAAATGGCTGTTGATGGCTCTATCCGTTTAAAACCCACCTCTTACTAGGGAATGTGTAGGGGCCGTGGGAACTCTTAGGTCTGGATCAATCAAGTTGTTATTATTTTTTTCATTTGGACTCTTGGTCGTTTAGATAATACATTTTTCTAAAAACTTTAGTGGGCTTCTGAACTCTTTTGAACTCTTCTGAACAGCCATTTCTATTTGGCAGTTATCATACTTGAAGTTCTTTTCTATACATGATTTTCAAGCTGATTTATTTCTTTGTTTCCTTACCACTCTACCTCTCAACTTACTGGGTGCTTGCTTGAGACAGTCTTAAATACTGTATTTGGGTAGGGAAGTCACACTTGTAATATGATTATTGCCACAGACTTTAATTGGTTAAGACTTTTTTTCTCAAAGCTTCTTTCAATCTTATCTCTTGCTATTGAAATCCCCAAACAGATGATTTTCCAACCTTTCCAGGCTCAGTTCAGAATCAGGGGGAAAAATTTGGAGGCATGAAATCTGAATTCATATGGCTTGTTCACAAGACTCCAGAAATATACTAAAGAAATTATTATAGGTCAACATGCAGGTATTACCTTTGTGTGGAGGAAACATGCTGGAGAAGTTTATAGAAATTTATAGAGAAATTTATATCCAAAAGAGGCAAAATTATAGAATTTGAAAATGGAGGGAAGGCAGTGTCTTGAGAAACACATGGCAGCAGTACAAAAATCTCATTGTCCCTTGAGGCACAAACATCAATAGCTCACGTATCTGCCGAAGGTGATTCTTCAGTTGAAACAAAGAGAGAGCCGTGAGCGTCTTCTCAAATAGGTTTCTCAGGCCTAAGAAAATTCCTAAGAAAAGATAGTGACATTATTCTTAGGGAATATTACAAAATGGTCATTTATCTCTCTCTCTTTCCTGAATCCAGACTCTTTGCAATGGTTTTGTAGCTTCTTTCATCAAGAGGGGTTCCCATTCAAATGTCACCAAATACAAAATAAAACAAACTACCAAAACTGAAAGTAAGCAAAAATATCAATTAGATTCTCAAGGGCTAATAATCTAAAATGACTACTTATGAAATATTTGAAGAAATAAAAGATATGATAGAAAATCATAAAAAACATTATAAAATAACCAGCAGAAATTAAAAAAAAAAAGAGAACATTTAAAAAATAAAAAATTTGATGAGTGGGTTAATAGCATATGAGACACAGCTAAGGAAAGAATCAATGAACTTGGAGCTTTACCAATAGTAGTTGATGCTAGCATTAAATATCACTATTAAAAATATTTACCATGTCATGATCCCAGGGTCCTGGGATTGAGTCCAGCATCGGGCTCCTTGCTCAGCAGGGAGCCTGCTTCTCCCTCTGCCTGCAGCTCCCCATGCTTGTGCGTGCTTTCTCTCTCTCTGACAAATAAATAAAATCTTTAAAAAAATATGTACCATGTACAGACGAATCATATTCATAAGGAATTTAGAAAACAAGAAATATACATGACCATTAAAGACACTTTTTAAAAAATTACCTTCTCATTTGTATTTTAAAAAAATGCAGGTAAGTCACAGCATATTTTGTGTATTAGCTTGGCAAAGATTAATGGGTGATACCGAATGTTGGCATGGGTTCAGGAGACAAACTCCACCACACTGCTCTTAGAAGCAAAACTTGGCTTAACTTTTCTGGAGGACACTTGTTTCAAAGGGTTGAATTGGCTGAATTTGACTCAGAAATTTCACTTAAAAATTTTTTTCCCTTAGGAAAATTAGACAGATGTACCAAGATGTTATGTAAAATACTATTCCCTGAAGAATTCTTTGTAATAGGAACAAACTATAACAATTATAAACAGTGAATATATCCAGGTCTCCTTAAATGCATTGTGTTATTACATTGAGATGTACATGAACAATAATTGTGTGGATATTTATCAGCATGAAAAGATATTCATGGTGTATTCAGTGAAAGAAGCAAGTGATACTTCAATGGATTTCTAAATTTCTATGTAATTCTCACTTTTATACATGTATCTGCATAGGAAAAAATCTGAAAGCACATAAGGCAAAATGTAAATAGTGAATATCTCTGCATGTTTGAATTTCAAGGGAGTTTACATCACTTTTTTCTATGGGGCAGTTTTATTTTTAATCTTTCTTTGATTATGCATGGCATAATTTTTATAGAAGAACACAACTTGCTGATTTAAGAGACAGAGCTGGTGACATTGTTCACTGACTTGATGGCTGATGTAGTTGAAGAATTTCCTCCAGTATGTTTCCTTTTTATTTTCCCTTTTGTGTTTTGTATGCTCACGGATTTTACCAATTTATTATTTTAGCTTTTTTCTTACTTAGGGAATTTAGAAGTCTTCATATATTTAAATTAATAAATTTGGTTTCTCATTGCACTTGCATTTACATGCTGTTGTATGACCACATTTATGTGTGTAGCGTTAGGGACCTCAGTTTTGTGCCAGTCTTCATAATGGAGCAAGTACTTCATATACTTATCTCTGACAGCCTGTCGCCCCCAACAGCTACTCCAAACCATCACAACTCTACTAGAGCCAGACTCTACCATTTCCTCTCCTCACACTCAGCAGATAACCTACTTGCTTTGTAGACTCAAATGCTTTCAAAATCCCATCCGATCACACTCCTCCACTCTTTCCATTCCCAGTCCCGTAGACATTTATCTGCATCTGCACATATCCTTATCTCCATCACACCCTCTTCAGTTCAGTGGAAAGTACTGTCCTTTTACATGCATCCAGCTGCCCTCCCCTGTCACCTCCTTGCTAATCTTTAGTCCATTGCTAAATCTCCCCTTTTCTTCTGTATGTTCCTCTCTGTGGCTTTATTTGGCTCTGTATATAAGCAAGTGAAATTTCTATCTGCCTAAAATAAAAACTAAGCAAACAATCCCCCTGCCTCCCGCCATGGAAAAACCCAAATCTGTCCTTGAGCTTTTCTTAGCACAGTTACTGACATAGAGCATCTATGATCATGTTGAGCTCTAAATATTTATTAAACACGCAGAGTCTGGCGCCACAACAGTTTATGGAGTTACAGAGACAAATAAGTCACATACCTTTGAGGAGTTTACTGTCATCCTTTTATGAACTTAAAGCTCTGGGTGGGATTGACACAATTGCTTACAATGGAGCTTCACAGAGGTAGGGGCAGGTTCTATGAATTCTGTTGGGGACATTTTGAAAACGGAGGAAATTACTAATGAATTAAGTGAAGATCCCAGATCTTCTTCCAATACCCGTGAGAGAAGTATGGATGTCAGTTGGCTGGTAGATGCCACACGCCTTCTTTCTTTCACTGTCAAGACTCTGAGGAGAAGACTGCAGGATCCCATCCCCTACTCTCTTCGCTGAACTAAAATGACAACTACTTTCCTTATGCTTTTCTTTCTTGACTTCTCTGAGACATCTGACCACGATCACCTCTCTCTTCCTGAAACCCTTTTCTTCCTCCACTTAGAGATCATTTCTGAGCTTCTTTTCCTCCATTATTCTCTACCCTGTTCTCTCTCATTTTTTTCCTTTGGCCTATTTAGTCTTCACCCATGACTTCTACTCCCACATATGTGTTAAACGTATTGAGGAAGGAATGGGTTAAAGATTGATTTAATGCATAAACAAATCCTAGGAAAAGTGAGGTAAGGAGAAGCTAAGTGTCATTTCCAGGATCCCCTGCTGAATAAGAGCTAGAAAGATCCTGAACTCACCCTGGGAGGTCCTCATTCCAAATCCCACCCAAGTATTCCTCTGCAATCCTTCTGAAAATAGTTTTGGAACGATTCCATGCCACAACGTATGAGGATGTTACGTGAGGGATATTTAAGTGGGTACTTTCACCATTCCTCAATAGCTCTCTCTCTCTTTTTTAATGTGCTGTTTATTTTCACCTGTAGGAATAAAATTTACCCTGGATACCATGATGCTTCAAAGATAAAATTCTCAATGTAAGTGAGAGTAACTTAAAACAATGCATCGAGCAACATGGGGTAACAAGTATTAATAAATAAGCTCACATTGCCCAAAGTTACAAACAAACGTATATACACATATGTATACAGATGTGTGTGCATAAACTATATCAATATACAAACCTATCATGTGGAATTTCTACAGCTTACACGTTTCTGTGATTAATGAACATGTATAGTTTTGTATAGAGTTAGTCTTCTGCAGAATGCTTTTGTGGTCTCACAAGGTAGAGTAGCAGACAAGGGCAGGTTGCCACATCCTTGTCTGTAGTCTTGCTGGCCCCATGCCTTATAGGAGAAGCCCCTACCTGGACTGCCAGGCTGCCCCACTCTTCTGATGCTCCCGTCCAGTTTATGGAGGGATCTCCATGAAGCCCAGGACTATCCACAGAAAGGTAACTCAGGCTTTGCTTCTACTGTACTCGCCTCCTGCGTGGCAGATACAGGGCAAGTTGGGGGTAAGCTGAGTGGCAGGTGGTGTCGTGTGTGTGTGTGTCTGTGTGTGTGTCCAGGCAGTCACGTTGGGCCCCTCAGATAGGTGGTCATAGTCAGCAGGGATGGCTGAGACCCATTAGGTCAGAGTGTGTGCAACAGAAGAACAGCCCTTTCTCCTCAGCATCATCCAGGCGCTCAGCTTATCCAGGCTGGGAGGGGCTGAGGTGAGTCTGCTTCTGTCCTGTGCCCAAGAATTGAGAGGAGGATGAAACAAGCTCCGGGCAAGAAGACATGGCCAGTAGGGTCTTCTTGTTGGAGGTCTCGGTGTGCTTGTGTTGTTCTCATCTGCCAGGCAGATAAGCCTGAGCCCGCATGAACCGTAATAAGTAGACATCATAATTGTGTGGTGTGCACGTGTGCATGTGTGAATTAAATTCTTTGCGAATATAACCTGGTCCATTTGCATGTAGAATTTAAAATCTGATTATTTTAGGCTGCTAACGTTTAGATGCATTTCCAGGAAAGAAAACATAAGTAAATAGAGGACTTTTTGAATATGCATAGGGGGAAAGAAATAAACAAACTGGCAAAACAACCCTGAAAGGTTGTATAGTGAAAATGTAACTTAGTTTGTTTCTGAGCACTGTATATACTTACTGTTTTCTTTGTTTTACTGTTTCTGTTTTTCTGAATTTAAAGAATAAGTACTAGTCTTACATTCAGGAAACATGTTGTGAATATGAAACTTCAGTCTATTTGTACTGAGATTGGTGGCCTCCAATCTGCAATGCCTACTAATTAATTGATTTTGTAGTATCAGTAATGATTAGAAGGATTATATCTTCAACCACTACTAAGATTTGTTTGGCTGGTCTTTAGTCATTTTGCTGAAGTTTTGCAGGGTTTGTTTTTAAAATAAAAATTTTATAGGCAAATACTTTGGGTATTGCTCAATCAGAACACTTTATTCCACCAAATTCTCAAGCTGTTAACCAAAGAATGAAATCACGATGAGATCATTAAAAAGGCAATTTGGCACTTTAGAAGCCATTCCACACACTATTTAGGAAGGACTCTTATCTATGCCAATGAAATCATGATGACTAATAGTTCTAAAATTGATATTATTATGATGCATTAAAAGTTCCTAACTAATTATAATATGTCAACATTTGAGCATGATTTACCAATTCTATCTTGTCAGAGAATTTATTGTCTTTATTTACCAGAATGGGAAAAATAAAGAAAGTTAAGTGACATACTCAAGGACATACATCATCATTTTAAATATCTGGAAATGGAAATCTGGTCCCTGACATCTAATTAAGTGTTCTATTCATTAGAGCATATCTCCCACCAACTGTGCCATTTTCATGGAATAATCCTTCTGGGGTTAACTTACTTAAAATGTGCTCTGTGAATAGTAATCATAATTTGGCTTTATTTGTATAGTTTGAATTTTGAAAATTACCCAAATCCTTTTTTGGAGAGGTCATGAGAAAATAAAGTCAGAGTATGGGGAAATATCATATAATACTAAGAAATAAATTTGAAAATGTTTGAATAGGGGCACCTGGGTGGCTCAGTCGGTGAAGCATTTGCCTTCGGCTCAGGTCATGATCCCGGGGTCCTGGGATCGAGCCCTGCATCGGGCTCCCTTCTCGGCTGGAAGCCTGCTTCTCCCTCTCCCACTCCCCCTGCTTGTGTTCCCTCTCTCGCTGTGTCTCTTTCTGTCAAATAATAAATAAAATCTTAAAAAAAAAGAAAATGTTTGAATAAAAATCCCATTATAAGATTTTTTCCCCCCAGATAATATTAATTCCTTTTAAGTCTGGTTTCTCAAATTTTGTAGCAAGTGAGACACATACAGAGGAACTTTCTCCTAGGCTTTTAACATTTGCTTGGGATTTGAGCTGTCAGCATTGCATCTTTCTTCCTTACATTATTTTTGTTCCATTTTATTTTAGTCCTCTTGAAACCATGAGTAAGGTAAAAAATGGAATATTTTAATATTTTAAAATTTGTGGGTAAAGTTTGGGATACATGGAGGTCTCATTTTATATTTGGTTTGAGTTACTTTGTTCACTTTTAGTTTTAATAAAAGTGAAACAAGACAAAACTCTCTAGTGTATAAGCCTGTTTATTTTATTGTGCTCTGTTTAGTTATTCAAGAAAAAAAAGTTACAGAAGTGTAATCGCTGCCATCTGTTGTATTTGAAGTAAAATCTAGCCCAAAAGTCAAAAAAGTCATGGCAACAACTTATGAAAACAACTGCAATAATATCAACTCACTATGGTTACTGGTGAAACTTTATTTTTCTCCCAAATGAAGTAAGTTTCCTTAGAGGATTATTTTAACATTTGATTTATATCATTATTAAATTTGCCTCCAAAATCATCAAAGTCTCTAATAGCACTGTTATTTAGCCTTCTGCCTGATAGGAGATTAGCAGATTTTTCTGTCATTCTGACTCAACCCTCATCAGAACTCCCTCTTTGGAGAATATTATTTTTTAGAACTTCTCAGGATATGATTTTATGGGGAAATTTGTTGATATACGCATATACATTTTCCCAGAGTATTGAATGGTTACTGTTAAGGGCAAATATAAAAAGCATGCAAATTTTGTCAAGTATAGGATTTTCTTTGTGGTTTAAAACATTTGTTCATATAGTGATACTGCCTTAGGCCATATTTTTATCATGTTTTTCTTTAGAAATTGTGGTTGTAAAACATTAGGTGGTCTTCAAGGTAGACATGTCTTATACAAGATTGCTCTCTCTTGAGAGAATAAAGGCATAATATGGCACCAATTTGCTTCTTTTGAAATCAGCAGAGCTAATATTTAAAGACACTCATTGGAATTGCCAATGTATTTACTTGCTTTTTATTTTCCAAAAGGGAACTCTAATTACCCTACCAAAGGAAAAGAAAGACCATCTGCTATATCCATGCATATGTATTTTAAAATCATTTTGACCCATCTAAATAATTTTCAAAAGAAAGTATAATTGGGGCACCTGGTTGGCTCAGTCTATGGAGAAAGTGACTCTTGATCTCAGGGTTGTGAGTCTGAGCCCCACGTTAGGGGTAGAGATTACTTAACAATAAAAAAAATTAAAATATTGATTTATTTATTTGAGAGAGAGAGAGAGAGAGAGAGAGAGAGAGAGCAAGTTGGGGGGGAGGGGCAGAACGAGAGGGAGAGAGAAAATCCCAAGCAGACTCCCTGCTGAGCATGGAGCCCAACTTGGCGCTTGATCTCACAAGCTGAGATCATGACCTAAAACCAAGAGTCAGATGCTCAACCAATTGTACCACCCTGGTGCCCCCCAAATAAAAAAAATCTTAAAACAAAATAAATCAGAGTTATTGTGGACATTTAAGAATATAGCATATTTTAGAGAAATTAGCATAAAACTTACTGTCAAGTTAATTTTTTCTCTACTTCTATTCCAGGAGGGAAATAACTATATAAGTTGACAAAAATAATTTAAATTATTGATACCAAATTATCATTTGTAATATAAAATTAACTACTGCTACTTTTGCTGCCTGAGAAAAGTATTGCGATTAGAAATAAGAATATAAATTTGAAAGTGTTTTAGTTTTTTTCAGGACAAAATCTTATGAAAGCCTATTATTGCAATTTCTACATTAGTAGAATTTGAATTAACGTGGTTTATAGTATTGGTAGGGTTTGCACACGGGCAGAATGTTTGGTAGAGAAGAAAAGACATTTGTTCATTTAACACATATCTTGCTCACCTGTTATATATCAGGCACTGTGCTAGGGATTGCATGGTATTCATAACTGATCCTTAGGAAATTCATAGGCTAGATCAGATGGGAAGATAACATACATATATATCACTGCAGTCCACCCATTATGTGAACAATTTTTTTTAATATATATATAGAGAGAGAGAGTGTGAGCGGAGGGAGCGGGGGGGGGGGAGAGAGAGAGAGAGAGAATCTCAAGCAGGCTTCATGCCCAGCACGGAGCCTAAGGTGGGGCTCGATCTGACAACCTTGAGATCAGGACCTGAGCCGAAATCAAGAGTCGGGCGCTCAACTGAGTGAACCACCCAGGTGCCCTTAGTTGTCCAATCTTAATGCCAGTCCACATAAGCCTGGAAAAAAATGTAGGATGATATCTTTCATAACAAACATTATTCCTTTGACTATATTCTCCATCATTAAAACTTTTCTCTGGATGTTTCTAGGATTTCTCAGATGGTGCTTTACGTTTTTAGAGTAAGGTATTCTAGCTTTAACAGCCACCTGCCATTTTTTCTTTTTCCATTTATTCTTTTTCTTCCGATTTGGTTATACATGCTCAAAAAAAGCTGGTTAGACAACTTACCTGAGTTACTGAATGTCATCAAAAGCTCTGTGTGTGTGTGTGTGTGTGTGTGTGTGTGTGTGTGTGTGTATGTACCTTGTTGCCTCTTTTCATAATCAAAGATACCAGACTCATTTTCTGCACTGAGATGACTTTACTCTGTCCTCCACCTCCCAAAGTGGCAAAGCTGTTGATACCACTGGGTTTTCCTGGGTCTGACAAATATGCTGTTTAACCACTACTGAAAATTTAGTGCCCCCAAAGTGTCCCAGCTGAAGCTGCTCTGTGAACTGTGTGAGCACCCTTCACATGCCAGGAGCACTGATGGTCCTTAGGCTCTATAATTATGGTATGTGATCTAAACTATAGAATAGTCTTTCTTTCTACCTTTATGGTGTGTATACCAATAATATTCAGAATTTTAGTAGGGTTTTTCTGTTTTGTTTTGTTGTTTGCTTGATGGTAGCTCCCACTCTCCCTGGGACTGAGACGTAAGTCCTCCGGAAATAGAGAAGAAATCACTCAAAATCACTCAGATCCTCTACTAAGGAGGGTGTTATTGGCTCAATCTTGTGTGCCTACTCTTCATTCCCTTAAAGTCTTCCCCACAGTTAATTGTCTTTATGCAGATAGATGATTTGTGCCCACCTCATCTGTCCTGAACTTGTCTAAATCCTAAAACAAGCACAATTCTAGCCAGGATCCTGTGCCATAAGAATGAAGAGACAAGGAGTTATAGGACTTCTGGGAAAAGAAAGAAAGCCTTTGTCTACGAACATTTCATAAATTCTTAAAAATATCTTTAGTGGCAAAAAAATATCGTTAGTAGCTGAGGCAGTTTATTTGCATGAGTATAAATACATATAAATATATTCAGTTTATATCACAGTGAAAATTATTCTAATATTAGTCTTTTTAAAGTTGTATGTAGGTTGGTAGAAAGGATTTTAATAAGCTCTTGACCTTTCTTTTTATAGTTAATGATAGTTCGATTTGTTCTGATTCAAGCCAAAGTTACCCCTTTTTTTTCTATTAAATTTCAATATGCCATATGGGTATAAAGTGAAGAAAAATCAAAATGGCTTGGGTTTTGGAGAATTAAGTTTAGATCTTATGTGGGAAGATATTCTAACCTCTCTTAAGCAGCATTTAAAGTCCCTAAAAGGCTAGAACTTTAAAGAAGAATGTAATTAACTATGCCTTACACAGAGTTAGTGACAAGAAAGCCAGTGTGATTGTGTGGACTCTAGATATTTACTGAGCACTTGGAAAGAGTCTGACATTCATTCTACTAGATTCTGGAGCGACACAGGTGGAAAAGCCACCTAATGGTGAGGAGTTTACAGTTGCCCTTTTGCATCCTTTGGCTCTGAAGATGATGGACACAATGGAAATTTGAACTTCCCTCAGGCAGGAGCAGCTTCTGTGGATTTTCTTAGGAAATGTTTGAGTAGAAGGAAAAACAGCTAATTAATCAAGTAAAGGTTTAAGATGATCTTAAGTCTCCAGGAGAGAGCTATGGATGTCAGTTGTAGGATCAGCCTCCAGGACAGCGGTGTAAGCAGCCTGTGTGGAGTCTTCCTGCCGGGTGCAGAGTGGGGGAGCAGACACCATCAGAAGGGACTTACCTCTGAAAAGTGTGTAACAGAAGTAACTGAGCCTATGAGAGAAGATTCTGCAGGCAACAACTGTGCTTGACTTTGAGGAGGTTACTTGCTACCAGTAAAAGCAGGGAGACTTGCTTGTCAACTCTTAAGAATGAGCCAAGCAAATATTTATTATTATCATCATGACAAACGGGAGACACTGAGCTTGTTTAGATGGGCTGATTTCCCAAATTTTCTGAGGGAGAACTTTTGCCAAGAGAGGGCTGATACCCCTAAAAATAACAAATCCTTGGTGACTTGGTCTTTTTTGAAGCTAGAGTTACAATAATAAGAAAAATAGGCCAACGTCAGTGACATGAAATCCCTGTAAAGTTAACTTTACTCTTCGCTGCTTCTTAAAACATTTAATTGAAAATCTATTTGAAGGCCTTTCAGATAAAATGATTACCTGAACACTAACTTCTTGCTTTGCCTCTTGCATTCTGGTGGCAATGGCAAAATAATAGAATTCACGCTGGCAACTAGGAAAAAAATGCTGTAAATTTGCCATAAAATTTTAGGAATCTATGCTTGATATGGTGTAGATTGATGGGATCTCTAAAAGCCAAATTTGAAATTTTCCCTTTTGGTGAAGTAGGTTAGCATTGAGAATTCTGGAAAATTCTGAGAGTACTCTTGGGAGAGAAAGAAACATTCCACTTGGACTCACTTGCACTTCTGAAATGCAACGCATTTAAAAGGACCTGCATCCAAGGACCCATGAGCCCCAGCTAACTACAGACCCAGAAGTCAGATGGGAAACTTATTTGACAGCTTTATGCTAATAAGATAATTTGAAAAGTAATGCAAAGCAATAAGCTAATAAAATAAATGGAGAAGAAATGAGAACCAGCCTAGAAACAGGTAGAAATAGAAAGGGAATTAGCTGGGTGAGCTAAGAAAGTTAAGTATGCAATAACATAATTAAAATTTGCCTTATAAGCTACAAAGATTATAGTCTGAAGTCAATCTAATGAAGGTAATCTAAATTTCCATGGAAGGTCTGGTAGTTGGGGATTAAAAAAGATGAAGAACTAAAAGCAGAATTTGAAAACAGACTGTTGCTCTCATAAAAACTAATAAAAAAGACAATAAACAAGAATCAAAGAAAAAGGAAGAACACTTTCTTGGCTAAAGATAGACTTGAATCTACACATTGATAGGTCTCTCCTGGAACAAGGGAAATATTAATGAAAAAAGACTAACATCAAGACAAAATCTAGTGAAATATTTGAATTTGGAAATCAGAGAAAAAAATTCTGTAGCATTTGGTCAGAAGATAAACTATTAGCTTTAAAGAAAATGAAACCAGGAGAACCTCCAAACTTAACACATTAAATACATGGAGATAATGGAAAAACATTTGTATTTTTAAGGGAAAATTTATGGTCTATAATTTCTCTATCAGCTATATTGGTATTCTTTTGCATGAATAAATATATCTTTTTATAAAAACGTTAGTGAAAATTGAAACAAAAAATAAAGTGAAGTTTAAATAATTATAAATATGTACAAAATGCAAATGTCATGAGTATACTAAAAAATATGAAATACACTGAAAAATAACAACAATAATTAACTGGACCTAAAATGTCAGATAATATTATTGATAGCATAATGGGGATTTGGAAGAAGTAATATATGAAGAAATTATACAAACATGAAAATAAATGACTACTAATTAAATATTGAAGTCAAAATTTAGAAGAAAAATTTAAAATGAGAAAATATGTCAATTTTAATAATCACAAAATCAGAAATGAATAACCAGAAATCATAAAAATGAGAAAATTATAAGTAAAAGAATTTGTTCGCTATGTGAAAAAATATATAAAATCTTAACTAATCAAGTTGAAAAGCTCCTGACATAAGAAGCTTAAAACTAAAATGGATGAAAGACCTCAATGTGAGACAGGAATCCATCAAAATCCTAGAAGAGAACATAGGCAGTAACCTCTTCGACATCAGCCACAGCAACTTCTTTCAAGACACGTCTCCAAAGGCAAGGGAAACAAAAGCAAAAATGAACTTTTGGGACTTCATCAAGATAAAAAGCTTCTGCACAGCAAAGGAAACAATCAACAAAACTAAGAGGCAACCCATGGAATGGGAGAAGATATTTGCAAATGACATTACAGATAAAGGGCTGATACCCAAGATCTATAAAGAACTCAAACTCAACACTCTGAAAACAAATAACACAGTAAAAAATTGGGCAGAAGACATGAACAGACATTTCTCCAAAGAAGACATACCAATGGCTAACAGACACATGAAACAATGCTCAACATCACTAGCCATAAGGGAAATACAAGTCAAAACCACCATGAGATATCACCTCACACCAGTTAGAATGGCAAAAATTAACAAAATAGGAAACAACAAATGTTGGCAAGGATGTGGAGAAAGGGGAACCCTCTTACACTGTTGGTGGGAATGCAAGCTGGTACAGCCACTTTGGAAAACAGTATGGAGGTTCCTCAAAAAGTTAAAAATAGAGCTACTCTATGACCCAGCAATTGCACTACTAGGTATTTACCCCACAGATACAGACATAGTGAAAAGAAGGGGCACATGCACCCGATGTTCATAACTGCCGTGTCTACAATAGCCAAACTGTGGAAGGATCCAAGGTGCCCTTCAACAGAAGAATGGATAAAGATGTGGTACATATACACAATGGAATATTATCCAGCCATCAGAAAGAATGAATACCCACCATTTGCATCGATATGGTTGGAACTGGAGGGGATTAAGCTAAGTGAAGTTAAGTCAAGCAGAGAAAGACAATTATCATATGGTTTCACTCATATGTGGAACATAAGCAATAGCACGGAGGACCATAGGGAAAGGGAGGGAAATCTGAAGGGTGAGAAATCAGAGAGGGAGATGAACCATGAGAGACTGTGGACCCTGGGAAACAAACTGAGGGTTTCAGAGGGGAGGGGGTGAGGGGGGATGGGGTAACAAGGTGATGGGTACTAGGGAGGGCACGTGTGGTGATGAGAACTGGGTGTTATACGCAACTAATGAATCACTGAACATTACATCAAAAACTAATGATCTATACAGTGGCTAAAGGAACATAATAAAAATAACAGTTTTGGTCAAGAGTAAAAAAAAAAAAAAGATAATAGCCATAGGATCACAACCATTTTATAATTTTTATTGCAAACTAGTTATTGAGTACCTGTTTTGTGTCAAGCACTGTTCTAGAAATAAAAAATATGTCAATGTCCTACATGTAGCAGTAGGGAGAGAGATAATAAGCTATAACCATAATAAATAAGTAAATTTTATTAGGAAAATACTAAAAGTAAAGTAGGGGAAAGGTGATTGGAATTAGGGAATGCAGCTATCAGTTGGATAGTTTGGTCTGAAAGCTCTCAGTAAGAAAGTGGTATTTGGACAAACATTTGAAGAAGATGAAAAATTTCATCAGTGATATTTTAAGGAAGAATGATCCAGGCAGGGGAAAGAGCTAGTGCCACATCATTTCCTCCTGGTTACACAGCTAGATTATTCTTCCCTATAGTCTGGGAGGGGATGTAAAATGAATTCTTGCTGGTAGAATTTGGGCAGAAGTGATTGATGCCTCTTGTATAGGCGACCCCTAACCCCTGCAGTCCAATTTCTGACTAGCTCTCTTACTTCCTTTTTCTCCTTGTCTCCTCTTTCTCTGTTTCTCTCTGTCTTCTCTCTCTCTCATTGTTGGTCATTTCGATGGAGGAGATCAGGCAGAGCCCTCTAAGATGGCCTTAGGGAACAGCAGAACCATAGATGAAGGAATGTAGGGAGTTTAGATTCCTGAGTCTCCCTTGGGAGGGGAGATATTTAGGAGCCACTCATCCTGCATCACACTGTGGCATTGTGTTGACCCATCACGGTTTCTTTGTTGTTGTTATTGTTATTGTTTTGCTTCGTGTAAGCAGGAAACAACAGTTACTTATACTGACTGATGCAGAAGCAGTTATAAGGACTTTGCCTTTTCATTTGAGTGAAATGGGGAGACAGGGTTTTGAGTACAGGAATGATTTGAACTTACATTTTAGGATTTTCTCTCCGGCTGCTCTGTTGGTAGTATCCTGTAGAGAGGTGTAAGAGTGGAAACAGAGAGATCAGGTACGAGGCTCAAACAGTAATTCTAACAAAAAACAACGATGGCTTGGAATCCTCAACCAGCAGTGGGGATGATGAAAAATTGTAGCTTCCAGATAGATTTTGAAGGTAAAGCCAGCAGAATGTATTTTCATATTAGATATGGAAGTAAAATAAAGAATGATGCCAAGGTTTTTGACCCGAGCAACTGGGAAGGTAGAGTATCTATTCCTGAGATGGGGAAAGTGGTGGGTGGAGGAGGTTTGGTGGAAAGATGAATTTAGTTTTGGGTATGTTGAGTTTCAGGTGTTGAGTAAGCAGTTGGATATGAGCCTAGTTTCAAAGTGTTTTGATAAACTAAAAGTGTTAAATCATGTAATTCAATTGTATTATTTAATCACAGAAACTTTAAAAAATACTCTAGGTATGCCACTGATGAAACACTGAATTCTATTCTGAAACTAATAATACAATATATGTTAATTAAATTGAATTTAAAGAGAAAATTTAAAAGATACTCTATATGGCAAACTGCAACTATCAGAAATAGTGTCTGGATAATACTGGATATTTCTATTAATCAAATGTGATCCTCGAGAATGATATTCCATTTTAGTTTGTATTTCTTCAGTTACTGTTAAAAATGGGATTTTTCATGTTTAGTGCCCATCTGTGTTTCTATTACAAATTACTTATTTTTATATTTTTCTTTGAGGTGTATGTGTGTTTGTGTGTATATTCATATATATGTATATATACAGATTTATAAATCCCTTAGTATGATATTTGATCATTTGTCTCTGATGTATTTTGCCTATGTATTCTCGCAAAAGCTCAGAAATTTGACCCCCAAATCTCAAATAAAAAAACTAATCTTTTGTCTGTCTCTCTTTTAATACAGAAGATGAGAAAAGAAGAGAAGAAAATAATACTTTTCAGCGTCATTTACTTCTCTAATTTGAATCTTTTAAAGGTATGTTTTCCCCTTACACTGTTTCAAGCAATTGCCTCCCGTTTTTCAAGATAATCTTTCTATTTTGACATCAACTCCTATACAATGCAAAGACTGGGATCAGTGGAAACTGAGGTCTATAGAGTTACTATGGTGGTGGATAGGTTCATTGAATGATCTGAGATTTTGTTGGATAGCACGTATCATCAACAGGTGACCATGAGAGGACTATGGGAATCTTCCAAGAATGTTCCAAAAACCGTGACCCCAGGATGATTCCGAGGTCGGTCCTGGAGAGCACTATCAGTAATCAGGAGACTGGAATGTGAACTGGCAGGAGAGAAGACTCAAAGAACTTTTTATAAATATTTTTACAACAAGAGAAACAATAAACATCATGAGAAAAGTAGAGAAAAAAATAATTTTTATAAACATCATTTTTGGGGCGCCTGGGTGGCTCAGTCGTTAAGCATCTGCCTTCGGCTCAGGTCATGATCCCAGGGTCCTGGGATCGAGTCCCACATCGGGCTCTCTGCTCCTTGGGAAGCCTGCTTCTCCCTCTCCCACTCCCCCTGCTTGTGTTCCTTCTCTTGCTGTGTCACTCTCTGTCAAATAAATAAATAAAATCTTAAAATAAATAAACAAACACTTTTTTTTTTTTTTTTTTTGCCTGACCAGTTTTATTGTGACATCCTTCTCTAGCTGTTGCCTCATTGTGAAGTCAGTACTTGGTAGCTGCCAGTTGAAATGTTTTTGTCTCTAACTTCCAATCAGAAGGGATTTCTGAAATCCAGCATATTTCCTCTGTGACTTACACCTTCCCCCTGTCCTTGAACAACTCAACTCCCCTCCCCTCCCCTCCCCTTCCCTCCCCCTGTCTCCATAAAGGGGTATATCTATTTTAATTTTCATAATGGCTTTGTAACATCTCTCTTTTCTTAGTTTTATACTTCGTTTTTTTCTGATCCTATTGTCATTTCCTTTTTCTTGTTGTTTTCTTTAGTTTTGTTCTGTTATTTTATCTAATTCCTTAAGTTGTATAATTAATGCATTAGTTATCAGCCTTTCTTCTTTTATAACATAAACATTTAGGCTCTACATTTCTCTCTGAATTCTCTTCATTTGTATTTAACAAGTTTTACAAGTTGTATTTGCATTATGTGTCAGTTTTAGATATAGGATTACTTTCATTATAATTTCTTCATTGGCTCACGGGTTAAGATGTGTTTTAAAAATTCTTAAATAAAATTATAAAACATTTTATTTTATCAACAATGATTTCTAACTTAATTACATTCTGATCAGAGGATGAGTTCTGCACTAAACCAATTCTTTGAAATTTACTGAAAACCGATCATGTAATTGATTTATTACATGATCTATTTTCTGTGTTTAATTTAGTAGAATGTATAGTCCTTAATTTCTGTTTTAAAGTTCTATATAATCTCAATAGATCAAGCTTGTTAATTGTGCTGTTCAAATGTTCCATTTTTTTTTTTCTGGTTTGATTTATCTATCAATTACTAAGAGATATATGTTAAAAGCTCCCCCTACTTTGGTTATTTTTCCATTTCTCTTTCTGGCGCTCTCACTTTTTTTTTTTTTTTTTTTTGCCTCATTTACTTGGTGACTTTATTAAGTGCATAGAATTTTAGAACTATTTTAGCTTCCTTGTTAATTAAAACATTTATTATATAGTAAATCTATTTAATCACATTTTTAGCTCTAAACTTTGTTAATAATAGAACATTGGCAGCTTTCTTTTGGCAAATATTTGCATAACTTATTTTATTCTTTTACCTTCAATCCTTTTGGTTCATTAAATTTCAGAGTATCTCCTAGAAATAGTATGTTGCATGATTTTTAGATCTAATCAATATGGTATTTTTCTTAATTTTTATTTATGAAATCAGTCTATTTAAATGTATTGTAATTATTGATATACTTGAATTTATTTCTACTGCTTTGTTTTTTTTCCCATCTTTCTTTTTTGTTTTTTTTTTTTTATTAAATTTCTTCCCCTTCATCCTTTTCTCTTTCTGTTTAAGAGTTGATTTATTTGCTCTGTATTCTTTTAATTAGTATCCTAGAATTTATAACATGCAACGTAAACTTAAGGAATTCTAAAGTGAATCAACATCTTTGCTTTTCTTCTGAGACTGCTTTAACTGCCTTGAGCCTCTTTCTGGCTCATAGGCATTTCTTATCTAGTGTTAGTGCAATCTTACTATTTTTTTAATCATTATAGGCAAGGCTTATTCAGATACCAGTTTCTCTGCTCATTCCTCCCTATATCTCAAGCCTTCCTCTTAGAATGTTTTCCTTGCCTCTTAAATCACATGTAAGAATTTTTTTTTCATGAAACTCTATTTATTTATGCAAGTCTTTATTTTTTTCATTGTTCTTGAAAGATAGTTTTGTTGAGAAACGTTTTTTTCACTAAGATGCTGAGAGACATTTCTCTTTGACTTTGAAGATGTTAACTATTTTATTATTTCCTGTGCTGATCTTGAGCATTTCAGCTGAATTTAGTTAGTGTTCTTTGTAAGTGATCTTTAATTTCTTTCTATTAATTTCTCCTTATTTTTTTTCACAATGTTTCTAATGGTGGATTTTTTTTTCTTTTTAGTTTTGTCTGAAATTTATTCCAGTCTCCCAAATCTGAGAAATTTTAGAAGTTCTCTTTCTCTTAATTCCCAGCAGAAAAAGAAAAGCATATTTATGGTGCATTTTATAGTTGTTTATGTTGTATTATCTACTGTAGTCCTGTCACAAGATAACTTCTATTTTGACTATATATAGCTGAGAAATAAATTCTCTACCTATAATTTTATACATCATGATTGGAAGAATTTCCCTGGACAGGTTCTGTCTCTGTTCATTTTACTTTGTTTCTTTTCCACTACCCATATATTTCCAGTGCCCACCACTATAGGATACACTTATATTGCCATGTGTCCTCTGGCTCTATACCTTTATGTCGTGAAGCTAAGGAATCAACACTGTAGTGGTAAAATTATTCTCAGAAGCCAGTCCTACTCTGGAATGGTAGCAA